>NW_015546072.1:601516-603933 GCF_001515605.1 Sinocyclocheilus anshuiensis | reverse complement strand
GTCTTCATGTCACATGATACTTCAGAAATCATTCTAATATGCTGATTTGCTGTTCAAGAAACAATTATTAACATTTATTATTATTATTATATTGTTATGTAACTCCTGACAGCCGACAGCTCTGCCTGTTGCATCATGGTAGCAGAATCATTAGCTTGTGACCTGTCAGAAGCAGGAGAGAGCAAGAAAAAGCTGGAGAAACGAAAGACTGTGGGATTTTGACTTCACTCGTATTGCAAGGTCAGAATTCGAGTACTGTAAACCAGAGTTGTGGGTGATCTGTGACCCCTAAAACTGGTCACGTGTCTGTCCACCACTGGCCTAAACTAGCTCGGTGTTTATGCAAGGATGAGGACACGTGCCTGGTGTGTATGAATATATTGATTGCTGCAATATTTTCAAATGGCTGATTTAACCTCATATGAGCACCCCCCTCTGCTCTCGTCTCGTCTCAGTCGCGCTCTCTCTGACAGAGCCGGATTGATTGCTCACTCAGAGCATCTTGTTTAAGCCTGCAGTTACTCTGACATTGACCCAGCCAAAATGTAGCCGAGGCTAACGTGAGGTCGTGACTGGAAAGGTGAGAGGATTTTTCTCTCTCTGTCTCTCTGATGCAGGAAGCTTGAGATCTTTTTCCCTCTAGTGGCTCTCAGGAAGCAAGAGTGAAAACGAGCTCTTGACAGAGGCAATAAATATACTGCAACTCTTCCAACACCTCTCCCTCCCTCTCCCTCGCAGGTTCACTCACTCGTTCCCTACTTTATTCAGTTTTCTTCATCCCTGTTATCCCATCCAATCTTATTTTACTTATCTGTAATATACAGTTGCAGGATTTTTTTTTTTCCCTATCCCTTCTCTTTTTCTGACTACAGGATGTTCGGAAAGGAATGCTTGTGTATTGCATACTTTGTTGAACTATATTGTCTAAAACCTTTATTCTTATTCTTATGTAAAACAATGCGCAATATTTAAACTTTGTGCTAATGTCCAAACTCCCTTGCTTGGGTTCATTTTGCAATAATGTCCATCTCACTGTATATATCCTTTTTGGTTTTTACTTAGCTACTTAGCAAATAAGTGAATAAATTAACATTTGAAATGTGGATTTACATAAAAAATTATTGTATTACATGAATGAACTTTTCCATGTACCTATATGATGAAACATATCCACCAACATACAGTACCATTCAAAAAATTTTTTTTAAATGTTTTTGAAAGCCTATTATGCCCACCAAGCCCGCATTTGATGATCAAAAATGCAGTAAAAACAGCAATATTGTGAAATATTGTTATAATTTACAATACGTGTTTTCTACATACTGTATATATTAAAATTATTTCTGTCAGGACCAGTATCGTCAAATATGATTGACAATTAGCATACAGTTTGGATTGGCGGTATGGTTCCGTTCTGGGCAAGAACTCCCTGCGCATCCATGCAGCCTAGCATGGATGACAGCAGGGAGTGCAGCGATAACCCCCCAGGGTAAACAGAACAGAACCAACATAAATGTATTGCAGATATCGTTAAAGTTCAATAATGTTATGTACACATTTTAGAATTAGTCTGATTCAAAGGGGAATCAGAAGGCTGAATCCTGACTGACAGAGGAGGAGTTGGGGATGGAGGAGGGTAATTAGCTATTGAGCAATGCGAAAACTGCTGATACTACTGCGGGACCTTATATATGAATGCTTAGATAGGTGTTGGTGGCAAAGCTCTTTTTCTTTCTTTCTTTCTTTCTTTCTTTCTTTCTTTCTTTCTTTCTTTCTTTCTTTCTTTCTTTCTTTCTTTCTTTCTTTCTTTCTTTCTTTCTTTCTTTCTTTCTTTCTTTCTTTCTTTCTTTCTTTCTTTCTTTCTTTCTTTCTTTCTTTCTTTCTTTCTTTCTTTCTTTCTTTCTTTCTTTCTTTCTTTTTACAGCCATTCATTTTTCGCTGTCGCATGATCCTTCAGAAATCAGTATGCTGATTTGGTGCATTTGTTGCTTTTGAAAACAATGTTGAAAACAGTTGTGCTGCTTAATATTTTTTTGTGAAAATAACAGAATTTATTTGAAATAGAAATATTTTGTAACATTACAGTAAATGTCTTTACTGTCACTTTTAACCAATTTAATACATCCTTGCTGATAATAAAAGTATTACTTTCTTACTGACCCCAAACTTCCAGACAGCTGTTAACAGATTCAAATTGGTGGATTTGGCGGTTTGAGGTTTTTGCATTATGGGATATATTCCTTCTGCACATTTTGTCAAATGCAATCGGTCATCTGTGCGTAGAGAAAATTTGCATTTGTACAGTATACATACTGCATAAAAGTAGCACGAGTAGTATGCTATCCCAAATAATATCTCTCATCCTCTTGACACAGTTCTATTATTTTCCAATCTATCTTTCTTTGTCCTGTTCTTTC
>NW_015546072.1:574283-601171 GCF_001515605.1 Sinocyclocheilus anshuiensis | reverse complement strand
CGACCCCCATATAGCTTTCTCTCTCTCACACACACACACACACACACACACACTCTCATATCCCAAACCTCCCCTTGCTGCTGACAGTCAGTTGCCAGCTTAAAAAAAGAAAACATCAGAAAAAGGAATAAAAAAGGGCAACTGCATTTTATTAAGAATAAAGTCTTTAATAAAAAATAAGATCTGTATCCCCCCATCCCCCCCTCCCTGTTCTTGTTAGTCAGTTAGAAGCGACTCTGGAGACTTGCTAGAAAGAAAGGGGGTGTGGTGTTTTCAAAAGTGTGTCAAAAGCCTAGGGGTTTGTATCTGCCCAGAATTTCAATGGGAGGCTGAAAGGGGGCCGGGAAGCGGGCAAACTCAAACACAGGAATCTTGTTTAATTTCTGTCATGTTGTTTTTTTTTTTTTTTTCACCAGATTGATGTCTTTTTCAAAATCGGCTCACTATCTCTCCCTCTCTCCCTCTGTCATTTGCAGACGCGGTGTGATACTGTATGCCATTGCTGTCCTCTCTGCCTGAAATCCCTTAAGTTTCCTGCTTCCTTTTTTTCTCTTCTCTCTTTACTGACTGGGGACCTGTTTTTTTTTCTTCTGCATTTATGATTATCAGTCGATCCATAGCTCGCTCGCTAAGGGCTAGCCTTTAGTATCAGAGATGTTACGCTTCCTGTATACGAGGGGAAAATGTTGCCCCTTAATGACGTTAACTAGATAGAGAGGCGTGCATTGGGATACTGGGGGTAACTGTGGCCCAGCACGGGGGTAACGCATTCTCCATCTTGCTGGAAGGTGCAGCATTTCCTGCAGTTAAAATCAATGAACTTGACACCTTCAAAGGGCCATGTGAGGGAGCGACTTGCTCTGGGGTTAAAACTCTTTTAAATAGCCCCCTGCGGGAATCACCGCTGTCAATAATTACCACACCCTAGCCTAGGAAGAGTGTAGGCAAGCCGGGCTAAATTAAAAATTGATCAGAAAGAGAAGAAAACATTATTTTTGTGGCCCTATTCCCCAGTCTTAACCGTGCAGTGTCTCTTCAGCGAACTGGCTGTAGTTTCTTCTGCTTCCCATTTTACGGTTTCCACCGCTCTCTCGCTCTCCGACGAGCGATTTACCATGTCGTTAGATGTTAAAAGATTTATTTGGCATTTAATTGTCCTGATGGTGAGGTGTGTTGCAGACGAGGCTGGGTTTATGAGTTAGTGTTTCTCTTTGCAGACGTGAGCATTGAGAGCGCCTTCAGCATTTATTGATTGCCGCCTAATTTTGTCGGACTCCCCCCACCTCCGTAGCTTGATCTGACAGTCAGAATAGGTATCAGATGCTCATCCATATAGCTCTGTTGTCATCTTATTTTCACACAGACACATCTTACCTTTAGAGCAAATGTTTTTCATTATATAAACGTATTCAAATGTCACTCGCTCATCGTATCCCACCAGAGATTGTTCTGATGCCGTCTAGACCATCAGACAAGCTGCTCACATCACTGCGCAAAGATTTATGGGCCATCACTTTGGGTGGGATGATGTCATAGAAAGGGGATGGTGTACTAATAAAGTGCTATGGTATTACTGGTATTTTTTACTTTTTGGACATGAAACAATGATTTTTTTATTTATATATTAAAAATATAATAATATAAAATAACATTTAATTTAAATAATATATGAAGTAATATTTATATATGTAGTAATTATATTTATATTTAAGATATATTAATAAAATATATGCAATAGTAATGAATGATTATTATAGGAGTCAGTTTTATACCTATATGTTTTTGTCTTACCACCGTTTCATTAAAGTTGTATTAATAAACGTTTTTTTTTTTTGTTGAATTAAATTTTTCAAAAGTTCAAATTTTATGAGAGGTATAAGGGTCTTCAGGGGTCCTCTCTGTGATATTTCCTGTTTCGGTTTTTCTTACTGCATGTTGGTTGCACAACATGAATTTTGTAGATCCCACTACTTGACTTTTTTTCCCTTCAAATATTGATAAGCAGTGAGGAAATTGTGTTTAAAATGTCTTTTTCCAAGAAATAATAGTAGAAAAATGGTGCCTAACTACTTACAAAAATGTATTTAATGTTATTTTTCTTTGTTGTAATGTAAGGCAGTCACTATTGTTATATGTACCACAAAAAATATCAAATTGAATTTTAATTAAAAAATGAAAACTATAAGCATTTTGGAAGAGGTTTATTCAAGTAATTGTATGTTTATTGTATTAGTAGATCCGGGGGGAAAAAGTGTCATGTCATTGACCACAGTACCATAGTAATACTATATGATACCACAGTACTGCTACAGTACTTTATTTTTGTAAGAGAGAAAAAACCTTTAATGGACCAAAGCAAGAAAACCATTATGAATCATTATAGGGGATCATTCACTCATTAACAGAGTGTTGATAATTGGATTCTGCTGCAAAATGAACTGATGATATGATGGCAGAGGCAGGCGGCGAGGTGTGTGTAGTAGGTCGTTCTGCGCTGCGGGCAGTGTGTGAGTGTCCCAATGGGATGGCCTTGTTTAGATTCTCATACAATGCCTGTGGCAGTGTATGAGGTAGGTCTTCACTCATTCTCTCCCTGGGACGGCTCTCTGAGCCTGAATGAAGTGTTTGTGTGAGTGGGACAGAAGGAAAGAGAGAAAGCGAGTGGTATAAAATATAACCCAGTACTATTAATAGAGTCCTTTTTATTGTTCTGTATATCAATCTTTAACAACATACTCGAGCAGAAATCCGACCCCAAATGAAAGCTGCCCATACGAACGTATCGATTAGAATTTCTCATTGTGTTCTTGGCAGTCTTAAGGGCTCTTCTGTTGTCCTGGATCTGTAAAATTTTTCATGCCGTCTTCTCCGCTGCGCTTTGTCGAGGTCAAGGTAACAGACTCGCCAAAGTTTTCGCAGGAAATTGAGTTTATGGGGGGAAACCAAAATGAAGCCATACAGATATCCTTGGAGGACTGCTGAGGAGGTCAAAGTTCAGCCTACCTGCGAAAAAAGAAAAAGAAACATGCCAGAGTTGCTCTCCGGGCAAATTGGCCCATTTTGCGAGAGCTTGATCGATTGGGAGGAACCGTTGGCGCAAATAGGGGTTAACTGGGTCTTGGCCATATTCTGTGGTTCAACGAAAGAGAAGAACAAATGAATGTATGTGTTTTTTTTTGTTTTGTTTTTTTTACCCCACATTACTGGAAAATTATAATAAATATGGGAGAGGGATGGCTGTTCTCAAGGACCTTTGGCTAACATTCAGATGTCCAGAGACCTTCACTTCCATAAGGCTAGTGCATGATAATGAAGATGGACCACATGGCCCCGTTCCAAATGTTTTGAATAGCCGCCGCTCCTTTATGAACACAGCTCTTAGACGGCCGACTGGTTCAGAATATATCTGCATTTTAGCATCTGAATTGCTTGAATGTGCAGTATGAATGATGTGAAGGCAACAAAGATCTTGTTTATTACAACTGTAGATATTATTAACAGTAAATTGTCATTTGTTTTGTTAAAAAAATACTTCTTCTATCTCATTTTAATACAATTGTAGAAACAATCGGCCACACATCATATACTGAAGGTGGGGTTTAGTATGGGTGAAAATAAATTCTGGTTATCATAGTTAACCATTTCTTTCTCTGGGGAAAATGAAGAGAAATATCCAACAGATTTGGCTGCTTTTAGAAAGTAAACCCATATTTGGTCCCACTTTATATTAAGTGGTCTTAACTACTATGTACTTACATTTAAATTAATAGTTTGATACAATGCACTTATTGTGTACATGTTTTTACATTGTACTTATATTTAAAAAATATCTGCATGTAATTACATTTGTAATTCATTTCTGTAATTACATTTATAGTTACACTGTTGACCCATCCCTTGCACCTTAAACCTATCCATACCACCAAACCTGTCCCTAACCTTACCCGTATCCCACTACAATAGCAGCAGAAGTGTTTTGCAATACAGTGTGAACACAATAACTACATTGTACTTATTTTTTGATGTAAGAACATAGTAGTTAAGGCCACTTAATATAAAGTGAGACCCAGTTTTCCGTTTTGAAGAAAAAAAGATCAACAAATGAAGTTTTTCTTCAGTTAAGCCGTTTTCTTCATCTTAACAAAAACTACTGTAAATACAACCAATCCAGGCAACAAGAAACATATGTCAGTAAAGAGTAAGTATGATAAAATAAAATACTGAAATATGAAATAATGCTGCATGTTTTCCGTGAAAAAGTCTGGGTATGTATTCATTCATTCATTCATTTGTTATTTTTGTCATTTATTTATGTATGTACAGTATGTAAAGAAATGAATACTTGTATTCAGCAAGGATGCATTAAATTCATCAAAAGTTACAATAAAGACATTTAGGTAACACTTTAGTATAGGGACCAATTCTCACTAATAACTAGTTGCTTATTATCATGCATGTTATTAACATACTGGCTGTTTATTAGTACTTATAAAGCACATATTCAGCATTCGGGCGATGTCACCAAGCCCCTGTGCACCGGGAGCAGCCAGACGCTCCGACAGGCGTACCTGCTTCCCCTCCGAGACACACGCGTGCACACACACTCCAAGTGTCCTTGAGAGTCACTGACAACCTCTCCATAAGCATAAAGAAGCCAAACTCTGTCATTGCCAGGATCAGTCCCTTGGTGGACGTGTCTGTAAATTTTAAGGACTTTCTTGCCTTGCTATGGACAGTCAAAAAAAATTATATTAAACCTGACTGAAAGTGTCTAATTGACTTTTGGAGGAGTCCCAGAGCTTTGAGGTCTCAGCATTGGAAATCCGACTTGGGTAGTCCCACTTGAACAGGGCGAGTCACGTTCACATGACAGTCACTGGCACTTGTGGACGGATCTCTTAGCAGTGTCTTCCTGGCACTCCCCAGAGTTAAAGAGTCGAGATTACTGTGGACAGACACATGGCTGGTCTCAATGTGCCACTTCTCAAGCAGCTGCTCGTACTTTTTCTTTACTCTCATGCCAACATAAGGTCATTGGTGAATTTTGGATGGGCAGGAAGTACTTGTGAATTGATGGCCACTCTATTTCTCATATTTAATCCATAGTTTAAAGCTTTTTAGGATTTTTATGTGGGTATTTATTTAGCTTTTGTGTTTTGTGGATGCTGCTTTGAAACTGTACCTTTCCAGACTACAAATTACTCGAAATTTTAAATAGTTAATCTGCTTTTTCTACTTTTTTGTAAATGTAGTTAGCTATACCATCTATTAACAAAATATAGCTAAATTAATTGAAACTAAAGAGGATGGTTCCTTAAATATATATTAGATTTCTGAGTTTTGTAATCAAAGCTGTAATTTATTTGCTATAAAAATGATGATCTCAATTAGGATAATAGTATAAACTTTAATTTTACGCCTAGTAAAGCTAGAAAACTCCCTAATTTATGTAATGGGGTCAAAAAAGTAATGTGCGGCAACATTTAACTATTTCAGTGATAAGTAAGGTCAGTTTGTCTAGATTTTTATTTTTGAAATTTAATATTTTAAGCTTAAGTGGTTTAAAGGAGATTAATTTTGAGCATGCTAATAGTCTTAACAGAAACTGGTACACCATTTCTACATCGGAAACAAGTAATCTGACACATCAAAACTGTGTGCTCCAAACATTATTTTTAATTTAATTTAATTTAATTTAATTTAATTTAATTTAATTTTTATTGAATTTTATTGAATTTTGTTGAATTTTATTTTATTATTTTATTTTATTTTATTTTATTTTTGTATTTTATTTTATTTTATTTTATTTTATTGTATTGTATTTTAGTGCAAAACAAGGTTCCAGTTATTTAGGCTATTTATTCATTACTTAACCTATCTGTTATTTACCTAACTGAAGTAATGTTCCTTAGCATCCATATATTGCAAATATAGGGTTCAGTCAGTATTTTGTGGACATAAACTTAAACCAGGATATAATTAAACAGGGATTCCTTAAAACTGACTAGTCGTTAAGACGGTCCACCGACTATTCAGTTTTAAAAATATGTAGCTTTTGAATATCCCTAATAGAGAAAAAATCTAGTACACGTAATACAACCTCACCCAACACCTAAACACGCACAATACATTTCACAGTATTAAATTATTTTTAATGAAAAAATTAACTTTGAGATGCATCTTTTCCTTTGCAGTATAGCTCAGGAACTAGATTTAGACTAACATGAGGCCAAGTGTAAGTGCACATACCCTTAAGAGACTGCGGCTGATAAGCGGACCCCCAGGGGAGTAAAAGTGCTCCGTTCAAGTGTGTGTGTGTGTGTGTCTGTGTGTCTGCTTAGACACATTTCCACCAGTACGAGGCCCAAGCCACCTCCTGTCAGCTGTACACACACACACACACACAAGTTCTCACTCCACCCAGGGAATGTGTGTGTGTGTGTGTGTGTGTGTGTGTGTCAGCAACAGCATCCTGGGCCTGGATTTCTGCAGGATCAACAGGGCTAATTATAGTGATGCACTGACACCTTTCTAGTGCCTTTTCAATCACCTCCCACTGCCAGGTGCCTCACTGCCTCAAGCTCCCCCTTCGCCTATTTGTGTGTGTGAGAGAGAGAGGGAGAGATCTTATGAGTGTTTGCTCAAAAGTTTGTGTGTGTATGAACAGGAGTTAGTGGTGATGGTGGTCGTGGGTGTGTGTTTTTATGTGTGACTGGCAAAGAGTTGGTGAGAAGTTTGCAAAGGTATATGCTGGAGAAGTTATAAGATATGTCTGAAAATGCTTGAAATATGTTAGTTGCTGTATTTAGAGAGCTGTAGCCTATTTTTGGGGCTGTGCTTTTATATGTGTGCTTATTAGTGTGCATGTTGTCCATTGTTAGACAATGATAAACTAACTATTTTGTAGGTCCTAAAAGAAATGTACAGTAAGTGAGTGGCATTGTTTTTTCTTGCATTAAATGTGGACAGTTGACCTAATAAAAAAGTGTATAAACAAAAATTAAGCTTCATTGTAAAATACAATTCAGTATAGTTATATTTTTCTATTTAAAAAACAAGCTTACTTGCATAATTTTCCTAAGGCAATGGGTTTCCTTACTTTTAAGTCAACATCATAATGTATAGGTATCAATATCCATTGTGTGTGATTTGAACATTAGTGGTAGGCTGAGACAGATTGTATTTTACAGCTGGTATACTTTATTTATTTATTTTAAAAGCACAAAAAGCCAGCACCTTTTTTCTATTAAACGTACATGTCTTCAAACATAGACATAGTGAGGGCAATATTATTATTTTAGTTGAACACCTTTATTAACTAAAGCCCTATTCGGATGGGACTAGTTTTCTAAAGTATGTTTGAGTTTTGATTCTTATCACCCAACGTCAGTGATTTTCATGGACAGGACTGACATCTACGAATTTATTACAGAGATGGGGAGGGTCTGTTTTATACATCTGGGCATTGCAGAGATCACATGCTCTGTATGCGTGTATTGCATATAGTCATAAACTATAACATCAACTGCAGCAACCATGTTTAATTTTCATAAGGGGTACATTTGTAATTAAAACATTATGTACTTGAGTGCAGAAATGAAGGTAAGTAATCTTACCTGCCGTTGATATAACTGTTGCCAGTCTTTACAGTTTACGCGATCTGACTCTTGATTTTATTATTATTATTATTATTAAACTCATCTACATCCAAAATGAATGGCACGCAAAATGCGCGCGGTAGATAGAGCGTCTGTGGTAGTTCACGTTGGCCAAAACACACAAGGAAACTAAAAAAAAAAATATTGTCACAATCAGAGACATTCGCATTCGGACGGGATTAGATTTCTCAGAGGATCACTGAGTTTGCCGAAAAACAGTAGGCAATTTTCTCTGGAATTATTACAGAGGTTGTGTGAGAAAAACTCTGACTTGGCAGATTCGGACGGGATTAAAATTGCAAAGTACGTCTGTGAAACAAATTTCTCTAACAACCCCCTGTAAAGCTATTCCCGTCCTAATAGGGCTTAAGATTCAGATATGTGCGTATGACTATATGTACGAATTTTGAAAAATGTCATACATGTTAGGAAGGACATGAGAGTGAATATGCACTTTATTTTTAATATAAGATTGTGTTCAGCCATTTGTGTTGAATGTGCAAGGCTTCCGGTGTCATTCACTTGTAGTTGTTTTTACATGTACAAAAACCCTTTTTCTCGCAAACTGGTCTTTGCTATCATATGAGTTTAATGTATCGTTCTAATCATAAACACTGGTTTCTAACACAAATTATTTTTTTACTTCTGTGTTGCAAAAATAAGGTGGATATGATGACAGAATTGCCATCATTTTTGGGTGAACTCTCCCTTTAAGTAGGGCAGAATCTCTAATGAGAAACACTGATGTTTTCTGTTGCGCAACTCATGTCACTTTTGTCTCATCTGGTGCCACCCCTGGGTCATCAGGTCTGCTTTGTGTAGGGACGCACAACGTGCACATAAACATGTCATCATTCTTTTCTTTGTGTTGACATACCCTGTGTTTCCTATAAGCTCACATAGCTCTATCTTATCCTCCACTGTTATTTAAACCTGACAACAGCACCAGAGTCTGTAGTCGTCCATGTCATCATCATAGTGCTATGTGTCATTACCCATGCATATGCTGACAGTGTATCCCTTATCCCTCTCAGGACTCTGGTGAGCTCTGCTGACTTGTTTGCGCTTATGTCAAGTTTTTTGGTTACGAGTCGCACCGTACGCTGTCATGTGCTGTCACCCTCTTCCTCCCGAGGTAGTCAGTCATCGGAACGGCAACCCCTCAATCCCACGTTTGGAAATCAACACAGGCATGTCATCAGCTGAGCCAGTGAAGGGGAGAAGAGCTTCCTGAGGCTGAGAAGATGCTATTGCACTGTTTTGCTGTCGCGGGAAAGCTGCACCGGTGGTCCTTGAAGTGCAACAACCCTGTCTCTCTCAAAAACACAGGAAGAAGGAGAGATGTAACTTCCAACCCCCCTATGCCACCACGACTGGAGTCTGTTATCAGTATGCATGTGTGTAGCTGCGTTTGTGTGTGTGTGTGTGTGTGTGTGTGTGTGTGTGTGTGTGTGTGTGCTTGTGTTGTGTTGGGTGGCAGGGGGCTGAGAGGACCAGCGCCGGCTATGCCTCTTTATCGAGGGTCATTGTAGTGGAGGACGAGTGGCTGTGATAGCGTCTATGGCCTTGCTTTTGATGTTATTGAGCTGCTCCAGCACAGACCTGGTGATAACTTACAAGTCTGATAAACATTTAGTGTCCCTGTAAGCCTCCTGTGTGCATGGAGGGCCAGAGAAGTGATCCTGCGCTTTGTTTGTCCTTCACTGGCAGTTATTCAAGTTTGAAACCCCTCGTCCAGTATCCCTTTTAACCGACTTGTGTTTACAGTGAAGCTGAGTAGTCACAAAGTCATGTTCTACAACGTGTACAGACAAATTTCCCCTGCGGCTTTTTCTGCTCGCTGACCTTGCTCTCCCTTCACACCCTTGGAGCCCAAATTCCGTTTTGTTCTTTTGGTGCTGTTTTGGGTTTGTTTTTCAGCTTTACTGGCTTCCAGAGTCAAGAATTTACATCACCTTTTTAAGTGATTTTGTTTACTGATCCTGTGTATGACCTTGCGGTTTTCTCACAGGACTTTGCAACACTTCTCAGTACAACTGCCCTCATCTCACTAGACATAGTATCTTACATTTTTATATAGCTTTTTCATGCTGTATTTAGCCATACAACTTGCTTTGCTCGGTGTAAACAAGGTTATGCATCCAATGTAATCTCTAAACCTGTGTGAACTGTTTTTTTCTGAAGTGGGTCAAAGTGGCTCGGTGGATTACCATTTGCATCATGCCCTGCACTTTCCTTATCCACATTCTGTCCTTTTATGAGCAAAGGTATGTTATCCTTACATGCTGTGGACTGAGGTAAAACAGCTGGCTACTGCTGAAAGTAAGAAGAGGTCCATGGTGCCAGGCCATGTATGTTTCCCAACAGCAAATTTACTTGCTTGGTTGTAACAATTAAGCTTACTGACAGATTGATGTACCTCGATGCACTAGGCTAGAAGTGGCCGCCCATGTTACCGTGCCATGTACTTAGTTTTAGTGAGATAGAACAAGAGAAAAATCTCTCTCATAGTCTGGCCAATATGAGTCAACTGCAGTGCCTGTGACCCAGTTCCAACCTCTTTCACTCTTTTTCCCTCGCTCTCTTTCTCTCTCTGTCTTTCTCTCTTTTCCTCCGCTTCCATCCTCTGTGCTGGCACATCTCGCTCTTTGAAGTCCACAGGCTGATCTCCCTCTATAGGAGAGAGAATGCAAAAAAGAGAAAGAATGAAAAAAAAATGAACAGAACACAAATAAAAAGCAGAGCACAACTATAATTTCAGATGCTGAGGTACGGTGCCCCATGGTGTCATGAAGAGGCAGTGTGCCGCAGGTAGCTCCATTCCCCTGGCACCACGGTTTATTTATCCTCTTTTCTGTTTTTTTTTGCCAGCTGAGCAATGTCACGGGATCTGACCTAGAAAGGTCCAATCGCTCTCAGTCAAGCCCTCAACCTCCTCCTGTGAGTGCGACGGTGCCAGAGACTCAGTTATCTCTAATAGAAAGGGGAGCAGTGCATTGCTCGAGTCTCCGAGGCTGACCCACTTCCGGGACATGCAGGAACGTGGTGGACTGTGAGCACCGTGTTTATCTTTTAGGGTTGGAAGGCTTCCTCCAGATATCAGTTTTTTGTGGAAACTTATAGAGTCTATTGAGTTAGCATGACTGTTTCATGTTTTATGTAATAGATAATGTACATTACTGTTGTCAGTTGTCATTGTCACAAAATGAAGTGTCCTGGATGGATCGGGACACTGATGCAGAGGGAATGGATTTTGTTTCATGTTATTTTGTGTTCCTGAGATGTGCTCTTGCGAAAGACTGTGAGGTCAAACCCAGATTGCTTGGTTAACATCTGAAGTCCACTTAAAGATTCCCAAGGGCTTGTTTAATTCTGTCAACCAGCTTTTACCTTGCCCTCAGCTTGCGCCTATTTTCTTCTTGTTATTCTGCTAGTGGTCATGACTCTTGCCAGATTGTTTTCCAAGCATCCATTTGTGGACACCTTTGGGCTACCACAATATCAGTCTTTTCTGCAGTGCAGAAACGTAGCTAGAGGCTACCGTGGGAACAATTGTGTATGAACACAAAAACAATCGGCAAGCAAGGTTCCTCTGCAAGCAAGGCTCCAACAGGGCCGGGGAAAGATGGCTCTTTGCTTTTCAACCCTCAGCTGCAAATAGTTCATTGTAATTCCCAAGATAGTGGCAAGCGGTATGAAGCCCCTGCAGTGCTGCTCTGCATGGCTTTGTGGTTCTGGAAGATGGGAAAATAAGCACCGTTCTCCCTAAACACTGAAACATGCATTCATCCCCCATATAATCAACAGAAACGCCCTGAGCTTTGGTGGGTTTTCGTTAAGGTTTGTCTGTCTGTCTTGCAATCTTTTATGAAGCTTTTATGCTTCTTGGTTTCGGCTGTAATGGGCAACTTGTTTTCCACTGTAGTTTGTAAACCTTCATCCAGCAGCACCATCACTTTCCTCTAATAGACACACCTTTATCTCTTATCTTGTGTTCAGAGGGAATGCATAACATTTCGCTGTTGTTGAAGAAGGTTACCAAGTCTCTTTAGGCTTCTGTTTTCAGCTAGAGTTTGGCAGCTTCTTTTCTTTTACATTTTTTAAGTTGGCCTTAGGCCTAGAGGAGCTCATCAGCAGTGCTCGGCTAGATTGCACACACATACCTGCAATGTTATTTCAAATGGCTTAATTAGTTTCTGGCTGCATAGGCTGAAAGATTTACATAGCGCAGCACTTTATTCACTGCAGAAAATGATTGAGACCATGTGACTTCAGCACTCGATGTTGGTGAATTGGCTTTCTGGGCCATGCTCCAGCACTGTCTATTACCTTTTGGAATAGAATTCTACTTTATCACCTTCACTTGTTGGATGATGTTTTTTTTTTTCCACCCTCTTTTCTCTCCCAGGAATTTGGTCTCTGATCTTGTACTTTACCAGCTCTTATAACGGATTTTTTTAAATTGAAATGCCTCTTCACTTTAAATAATTATTTGAAATTTGAACACCATTTTAGTCATAGCACAAACTTTTCTATGAATGAAATGAGCACCAATGCATTATTCAGTTATGTTTTGTATGATAAAGATTCCCAGCTATCCCAAAATGTTCCCCCTCCCCTTAAACATGTTTTGAGGGGCCATTGGATTACGAATTTAAGAATTTGCCTGCTGTTAATTAGTGTGAATTTGAATTGGCCACATTTCACAGGATGTTGAACTGGAATTTGAATTTAGAATGACAAAATAGAAATTACTGAACTGAAATTCAAATAATTTTTATGACTAATGGATAAGTGCTCTTCTGCCTTGGTCCATAAGTCTGTATGTAATGCCCTTAAAAAAGTTAAATTGTCTTCACAAACCTTCAATTATATTAATTTTGTATTATGTATACTTCCTTCCATCCTAGTTCAAATTTTTATTCTAGTTCTTATTGTTTTAAATTCAGAAATTTAATTGTAATTTCAAAGGCATTCCTGTATTTAATTATGAATGGTGCACAACTCAACTCTCAAACTCTCTGTATTTTCATGGAAGCTTCCCATTTAAGGGGTACATTGTGACAGAGAAAATGCCAGAAGATGTTAGTGCAGTCCTACTGTGCTGTTGATCTCAAAGTCATGTGTCTTCTGTTCTTTTCCGAAAGACAAGAGAATGAGAAAAAGAAAGTGTTTCAAGGCTTGTGGAGTCGTTGTGCCTGACTGCTTGTATCAGGGTCCTCGGAGTCACGGACTTGAAGTACAAATGCTCTCATTTTATGTCGAATGTGTAAGACTTATTATATGATTGTCATCAATTAATCCTGTTTCTTCTATTGCTAGTCTTTTCCTCCTCCTTTTTAAACAAAAAAAGTCCCATTTTCCCCCCATGTGCATGGGTGCATTACTTTGTCAGGGGTTGGGGGGGTAAGTGCTGTTCCATTTGGCTGCCCATTGCTCCAGGCTTAAGGTTAAAAAAATCTTGGATTTCACAAATGAAGTCTGCCATTGCAGCCAGTGGCATGATGGGCACTTACATTAACCAGCTTTAATTGGGAGAGTCGTTTACCTTACAGGCATGGGGATGGTACATTTGGAGCTGAGGAAATTAGAGTTGGTTGTGAAGGGCAAGCTAGATGTTCTAGAGAAGTGTGTGTTTGTGTGAGCGCTCGTGTGCTTCAAGGTATGTATTGAGTGTACAGAGATGGGGTGAGGGTCATAGCAGACCGGGGAATGATCTGACAGGGATCATAGTCTATCCTTGGGAGATGATTAACTTCAGCCCTTTTCCAAAGTTACTCCCCTTGGGATGGCACGGCAGGAATGTGATATTTTGTAACCGACAGTAACTATTTCTTTCCTTATTTCTCACTTCAAGAAACTTGCTATGCTACGATTGGTATCCCATTGAAAATGTTTGCGGTTTCTAGTCAAACAATTAAAGTCAGCGTTCTGTTATTTTAAGCCAGAACTTTGTGGTAACTTTTTCCGTTCCCCTGCCACAATTCACTCAAGTTTTTGACCTGCTGGTAATCAGCGTCTCGGTTTGGCAACCATCCCACTCGCTGGGGTCTTCAGTTCGACAGCAAAACTTGACACCTTCTGGCCATTAAGAGTGCATGGCACCTTCCATCAGGTGTTTTCAGACTTGATCATCCGGCTTCTTCTGTTTCCTTACTCGCCCTCACTTTTGACACTTGCAGATATGGGCGCCCTGGTCTGCCTATCAGTCACAAAGTTCCTCCAAGAACAGTAGGGGGGCTCACTGAGGCTGTCTCTGCTAAAGGCATTTGGTGTCCATCAATGTAGGAGATCCCTGGGATAACCTGACATAGAGAGATGTGGGGCTCGCCCTCCAGTGCCTCCCTCAGTGCAATTCCTTCAGTGTGTTCTGTCGATTTGCTCTACTGTACTGACAAGCGGGCCAATCTCTGCTAGTCCTCGGCTTCCTGCCTGCCATCACGCTGTGTTTGTTTTAGCTACCGTTCTATTGCTGCTCGCTTTCCCTTTTCCCCTTACTCTGCGGCACTCTCAAATTCATTACAACATTCCCTTCCTTTGTCTCTGTATTTTTGTGTCTTGTCAAATAAGTGTATTCGCACAATCCAGGTGGCCCCACAGTCAATTGGAAAACCTCTCACAGCACGAAATTGTGTTGAGTTTTTCTAAGCTGTTATTGCGGTTTGCTTGAAGCCCATCTGACAGGAGCTTGGCAAACTAGCCTGAATTCAATGTGCGAGCCTATATATTTCTCTCTCTCTTTTTTTAACTCCTCCGAGAGACATTTTTTTTTCTACCAGCCATGCAGCCACAGCTGGTTTTGTTGTTTTAGCCAAACTGAAAATGGCAAGAGTATGACTGAGAGGAATCAAGGAATTTGTTTACTCAAGTTAACTCATTGCAGTCCCACACCAGAGCCTGAAGCTGGACTGTCATAGCCCGCTTGTTTTATTGAATATGTCACAAGAAAGAAAAGGCCACTGTTGATAGTGAATTAACATTGACGTGCCCAGTCATTTTTAATCTGATTGCATTTCCATTCGGTATACATACAATTCCTATAGTCTTGAAATATTTTTATAACACTCATTACATTTTCAAGTAATGTCATGTCTGTGTGTGTATTTATTCATTCATATTCTTTTGTGTTATATATGTTATCTATTTGGCTTTATATGTAAAAAAGTATGCACATTGTGTTTTCATTTATTTATTTGGTCACTTTGTTCTAAGGTCCAATTCTCACTATTAGCAAACTAATAACTATGACTTTTGCCTCAGTAAACTCCTAATTTGCTTCTTATTAATAGATAGTAAGGTAGTTGTTAAGTTTAGGTATTGTGTAGGATTAGGGATATAGAATATGGTCATGCAGAATATGTGCTTTATAAGTACTAATAAACAGCCAGTATGTTAATAATAAGCATGCTAATAAGCAACTAGTTAATAGTGAGAACTGGTCCCTATACTAAAGTGTTGTCATTTATTTATTGGGATAATTAATGAATGAATGTCCCTCGACATCTGACAACAGTTGGTGCCATTTATCATGCAGTTACTGTTCACACAGTGCATTAACCACTTGTACATAGTCTAATAGAATTCCACTCCCTTTTCTTACTATCTATCTAAACATGCATTCTCATGCTTTCATGTATCACATTTTTTTTCACTTGTCTCTGAATCTCTTAAACCCCATCCTTAAGATTTAATTAACATTTTGATCCAGGGGAATTAAAGCTGAGCACTCTACACATCGGTACAGTGGCTTTTGTTTGGGCTGGAAAGTGTTGCAGAACACAACGCATGCGCATACTCGCTTAACATCTTCATTTGGCAAACGAGAGGCACAGGCGGTTTGTCTGAGCGTGTTTGTTTTGTGATCTTAAGCATGTGCGTATGTGTATATATGGGATTCTTTTACAGCAGGTGCTAAAACAAACAGATTATGATAAAGCTTGAGAACGGGTGAAAAGAAAAAGTAACCCTGAAGGATTGGAAGTGTGAAATTAGGATTCGGCTCATCACGGCTGTGAGCGTCTATTGTACCTGACTCATCAAATGAAAAATTCATCAATTAATCCTTTGACAATAAAGCTGTACACTGCAAAAATCGATGCCTGATTGACTCCTGCAGCCGACCCACAGAAAAACAGAGCCCTGAATTCAGTGTAACATGAAATGTCTCATCCTCCACAAGCACATTATTGAGCTTTCAAGACTAGCGGCTGGGAAATATTTGCCTGAACCGTGGGATTGACAAAACCATTGAAGGATGAAAAAGAAAGAACATTTTTAAAAATAAGGGCAACAAGTGTGCACTTTTAAAATCCCAGGGTCCATGAAGCATTTCCTTTCTTCACCCATTGATAACAGCACATTTGGGCTCTTGGCTTTGCGTGTAGCTGTACGTTTTCGTGGAGCAGTGCACCAGGGTATTTGCGAGTGATTGTCTGAGCCTAATAAAGTCATCAGCTGGCTGTAGGAAAACAGCTGATGTGGTCCCAGGAAGGCAACCGATGGAGAGCAGTCTGTGATCATCCAAAGGTATGATGGGAGACCACCACGAACCACATGCAACCCCTTTCTCTCCACAGCCCGAGATCAAAGCGCAAGCCCTGGTAATGCTCCATCAATTAAAATGCCCATGTATCCCAAGTGCATGAAAAGAGTGAGAGAGGTAGAGGGAGGGAGAACGTAGACTGCTGCTGTATTTGACTCTTTAGATTTTGCTCATGGATTCGTTTTTGTCAGTCTGTGAACTTGTAGCTCTCTTCTCTCTCTTGCTCTCTCTTATATATATTAATATCTTTCAACATGTTTCTTGTTAAAGTCGAATTATTGTGCTCTGTGTACAGCCTTGCATTGCATTTGTAATGCAGAGAGTGGTGCAGAGAGCCTGCAATAACCTTACATACTGCACAGCTCGCTGTGTTTATTATATGTGCATGCATAAAGATTAAGAGTGGGATTTGCTAGGTCTCCCAAAATGCAGTTTCATCATGATACTTTCACTATTATGATAGATATTGGTATTATTTTTAATTAATTGTTGTGACATGTTGCAGTTTATTATTACAAGATTTATTATCATATATCATATCATATCACATATCATATCATATATCATATCATATCATATATCATGTGCTGTCAAATGATTAATTGCATCCAAAATAAAAGTTTTTGTTTACATAATATATATGTGTGTACTGTGTATATTTATTATGTACACTCTCAAAAATAAAGGTGCTTCCAAAGGTTCTTCACAGCGATGCCATAGAAGAACCATTTTTGGTTCCACAAAGGAACATTCAGTCAAAGGTTCTTTAAAGAACCATCTCTTTCTTACCTTTTTATAATCTGAAGAACTTTATTTCGCCACAAAGAACATTTTGTGAAACAGGAAGGTTCTGCAGATGTTAAAGGTTCTTTATGGAACCATTTAGACATAAAAGTTTTTCTATCGTGAAGCACCTTTATTTTAAGAGTGTATATATAAATATACACACATGCATATATTTAAGAAAAATGTTACGTTTATGTATTAAATATATTTATATATGATATAAATTATATGAATATAAATATATACATGTAAATACATGTAAATATTTTCAAAAAATATGCTGTATGTGTGTGTATTTATACAGTGCCGTGAAAAGGTTTTTGCCCCCTTCCTGTTTTTTGCATATTTGTCACACTTAAAAGATTCAGATCATCAAACTAATTTTAATGTTACACAAAATAACCAGAGTAAATACAAAATGCAGTTTTGAAATAATGATTTCATTTGTCTTTCACATCGCTGTGGATGAATTTTTGCCCACTCTTCTTTGCAGCCACATTGGAGGGTTTTCAAGCATGAAAGGACTGTTTAAGGTCATGTCACAGCATCTTAATCGGATTTAAGTCCGGACTTTGACTTGGTCACTCCAAAACCTGAATTTTGTTTTTCTTCAGCCATTGAGAGGTGGACTTGCTGGTAAGTGAGGCCTGCAGTTCTTTTAGATGTTGTTCTGGGTTCTTTTATGACCTCCTGGATGAGTCGTCGTTGTGCTCTTGGAGTAATTTTGGTAGGCTGGCCACTCCTAGGAAGGTTCACCACTGTTCCAAGTTTTCTCATTTGTGGATAATGGCTCTGACCGTGGTTCGCATGAGTCCCAAAGCCTTAGAAATGGCTTTATAACCAGGGGTGCACATACGTTTTTCAGCCTGGTTCTCATATGAGAACCTGGAGATTTGGTTTGGTCCTCACACGGCGGCACATGGTGTGACCCATCAAATATAATAGTGATAATATTATTGCACTTTATTTAGTTAAAAAAAAAAAAAATCATAAACGAAATAATAAAGTGTGATATAAACTTAAATAAAATGCTAATATTTTTATTATTATTATTATTTTAATTTGAACCTTAATTATTATTTTTAATTTGAATTATTTGAATTTTTCATTTTCAAACTTAAAATCAGCAAGCATTTATTTTGGCGGGTTGCCGGCAAGTAAGTATATGCGCTTCCGGGTTTAGCGCTGCTGACTGTAGAGCGTCAGTGAATTAAATGTCACAGTTTTGCATTGTGCTTTGAAAACGTTAGCGGTTAGCCTAGATTTACATTTAGTCATTTAGCTAAAGATCTATGCTTTCAGTTTGAATAGAAATCTTATACAGTACAGTTTGTCATTCTAAAATGGTAATTGTGCATTAACAGCTGTCAACCATGTAGGTACGCAAAAGCACGCGCTGAACTAATTTACACAGCGCATTTCTTATTTTGGTCCCGCATGCGGACCTGCAGACCACTTATGTGCACCCCTGTTTATAACCCTTTCCAGACTGATATATGTCAACTATTTTGTATCTCATCTGGTCTTGAATTTCTTTAGATTGTGGCATGATATGTTGTTTATGATAACGCATGCTTCACTTTGGAAATCATAATTTCAAACTGCAGTTTGTATTTACTCAGGTTATCTTTGTGTAATATTACAATTTGTTTGATGATCTGAATCTTTTAAGTGTGACAAATATGCAAACAATTAAAAAAACAGGAAGGGGGCAAAAACCTTTTCATTGGCACTGTATTTACATAATAAATATACGCATATATATTATGTAAACAAAAACTTTTATTTTGGATGTGATTAATCACGATTAATTGTTTGGCAGCACTAATTATATTATATTATATTATATTATATTATATATGTTTAGATTAATGTCATATTCATTTGATATTAAATATACAAAAAGATTTGACTCCATTAAATACCACATTTATTACAAATTACAATGCATGTTTCTCACTAAGCTCTTTGAAGCAATAAGCTTTAAAAGCACAAAGGCAGACTTTGAATGCAAATAGGATATTTTAGATCTTTGCAGATGTGCTATGGTAATTTCTGCCGTCAGGAGAAATACATCTCTGCTCTCTATAAATAATCTGTAGTGGCATTGGCTTCTTTTTGTAAATATCGAAGCATTTGCTATAGCATTGAAATAATGATGATAATTGTCATTAGTTTATTGATTAGGTGTTGTGAAGGAATATCACAGCAGTATACTGCATTGATTTCCCACCTCACCTTTAGTTAATGCTTTCATTATGTTTGCATCTGTAGCACTCTGTATCCCACCAGTGACTCTGCAATGTCTTTCCTTCTCCCTCCTGATTGAAACAGGTGACGTGTTTACTGACGTGTTTATATGGTGAGTTCAGTGATCTCAGTCATTGACCCCTTTAGGCCTAAGACAGCACATTAAGATGACTAGTGCTTTCATCTGCTCTAGATGAAAGAAACATGAGCACTTGAAGATGAATGAGAAGAAAGCCAAAGTTTTGTTTTCCTGAGGTCAGCAGATTTGGCCTGTGATGCAAGAGAATGGTTTTATCAGTGAACGCTGTCCAGGCTCATCTACCCTTTGAGCTTTTTCTTCTCAGAATAAAGCCAAACATGCCAAGAATAACTGCATCTCTGTATCTTGGCCTTCTTTATGTTATTGGACATACAGCAAAGTAGCAAAAAGTACAAGGCATTTTTCATGATATATGCTGGTTTTCTATATGAAGCTCCTTTAAGTACCATGTAACATGATTTATGAATATGTTAATTACAGTATTTAGTACCATCACTGTAAAAAAGAATGTTTCCCAGTTTAAAGGATCTAACGAATACTAAGAAAATATACAGTAAATTAGTTGTGTTTTGATGTTAAGATGTGTATGCTCCATATCTTTTTTACAGTTGTTGATTGTCACTGTTCTTCAAGTTTTAGGACAAATTGAGAGAACCTAGAAATATTTTTTTGTTTACAGTGATGGTATACAAGAGTACTAGAGCACTTTTGTAAGTCTCAAAGCAAAATCTTGAAGCTTTATCATAGACACGAGGGTGTGTGGTGTCCTGTACAAGTTAGACATGGTTTCAGTTGTTGGTTGGATTCAGGTGGAAATTGCAGTGGCAGGTTTAGGAAGCTGCTTGCTGTGTATGTGTTGTTTAAATTGAGGTCTTGTGGGGCAAGACCTGTTTGCTCTGGTATCTCAGTGCGGATGCTAGCTAAAAAAAGCATTCTTTCTCTGTGTTGTCAGTCAGCTTAATCATAAAGCCTCTATAAAGCCCCCGTGGTTTCCCAGCAATGAACCCCACTGCCTTGGCATTCCTGTTAGTGCTTTTGTTTTCAAATGCCATCCATCAAGTGTTGCATCTACATGCCTCTACCAATCAGTTATTGGCAGGCCCAGATGAAACCTGCAACATTTTACACATAGGTGTACTTATTTTGGTTTAAAGGGGTCCTATTATGCTCTTTTACAAAGTCTTGATTTTGTTTTGGGGGTGTACTAGAACAGGCTCTCATACTAGGTTGTTCGAAAAACACATTATTTTTCACATATTTTACATTATTACAACACCTCTCTCCCCAGTCTGGCATGAACGGCTCGAATAGTTTCTGTATCAAATGAAGGCCCGCCTTCTGAAATACGAAATGTGCTGTGATTGGTTAGCTGGGCCAGTGTGTGTTGTGATTGGCTCCACTCGGCGCCTGGTTGGGAAATGTCATGCCCCTTACCATAGCCGCCTGCAAGCTTCAGTGTAAATATTGCGTCAAAATCAAATCAATTTGAGCTCGATTTAAACCCGACGATTGTAACCACTCTAAGTTCGTCTGCCCTGGGAAAACTAGCGTGTCTCCGACATAGTGATAACACTCGTTGCCTTCTCTAGTGCAGCTCAACCACGTCTCGTCCCATTCGTCGAAATTTGTGATATCACAAATCCCGTAAAATATGCGTTGTAGTCCAAACGAGTCGTTTGTTGTAGTTTTTGAAAAGTGATTTCTGTTAAATAAAATATCCTTTTGAATTGGGCTTTGAGCTTTGTAAATTCGCAGATCTTTTTTATGCTCAAACAGCAATATTACAGACTAACTAAAGTTGAAAAAGTGAAAAAGCATAATAGGACCCCTTTAAAAAAATGTGCAGAAAAGGTGGTAAAAAATATTTATTGCGTTGTAAAGCAATTACCAACTAGAGGTCTGCGGAAAGATTTGTATTTTACATTTGTCAGTTATGAAACCTATAAAACATTCGTCATTGAAGTGACTTTAATCATTTTAACGTCAAATGATATCCGGTATAATATAAGATTAAAAGTATCACATTTGGTTTTGATGAGGCGTTATTATTGTAGCACTATTTTAATGCACTTCCTCCCCAGTTGATTTGAAATAGGATTCCTTTCCGTTCCTAGAGTTTACCTTCATGTTTTATATATGTAACTGTGAGATGATGTTTAGGCGGATGTTTTCTGTGCCCTGCTTAGAATATAAAAGCATCCGTTTCCTTTGGTCTAAACTCATCTGTTCTTTAAATAAAGTTAATGAAGCCATCCAAAAACATCAAGGCACTTTTGAATAAGTTAGGAGCTACTGTGCTATTGTCAGATGAAAGGGGCTAGCTTAAATTAGACTTATTTAAAGTTAGGTTATGATTTCCATCTCTGGGTTTATAGCGAGTATTTTGCATACGTGTTATTTACAGTATACACTTTGCTGTGTGTTTGGATATGTAGGCACACAAGATGTTTTTCACATCCATAAGTGCAGTACTTCTATGCTGGACAGTGGACTCTTTATCTTTTTAGTTGTTTCTAATGTTATTTGAGGTCTACTAAATCAACCCGGACAATATAGGGACTAATATTGTCACAAATTCCACAGTAAAGGGATGTTTGGGTTTAATTAAGCTAAAACAATATGGAAAGTGGCATCCTGTCAGTTATTTACAGAATAGACTACCATTCGAAAGTTGGGGTCAGATTTTATATATATATATATATATGATATATATGACCGGTAGTGTATATATATATATATATATACACACACACACACACACACACACACACACTACCGGTCAAACGTTTGGGATCAGTAAGGCTTGTAATGTTTTTTAAAGAAGTCTCGTATGCTCATCAAGGCTGCATTTATTTGATCAGAAATACAGAAACCGCCATCTCTGTTTGAAAACCTGGAATTGCAGCTGTGTGTGGAATTATCTAGCTTGCGTGGGTTGTGAGTCGGTACGGCTCCAGCACGGATGAATCTTATGTTCTGAAGAGCATGTGTGGCAGTCAGCCACTGCACCCATGTGGATATTTACTGTACTTCGCAATCACAGATTCTAGCCTACGTCTTGGAATATGAATGTTACATTTAATTATTCTAGCTGCTGTGAGAAAAGGCTATAAACGATCCGCTACCGACGTCACAGACGTGACGTAATGACGCAGTGCCATGCTCGAATTTCCCGCGAAAACCTACCCGTACCACTCAAATTAGAAAACATTATTATAAGATAACCATTGTGAATCAGGCTGAAGTAAGGCGATAGTTTCTAACACTGGCTGGTTATGTACTTGCACAAATATTGATTTCGGATTATTTTTAACCAAAAAAAGTTACGGACTGCAGCTTTAAATAAATGCTCTTCTTTTAACTTTTTATTCATCAAAGAATCCTGAAAAAAGTTTCACAGGTTCCAAAAAAAATATTAAGCAGCACAACAGTTTCCAGCACTGATAATAAATCAGCATATTAGAATGATTTCTGAAGGATCATGTGACACTGAAGACTGGAGTAATGATGCTGAAAATTCAGCTTTGCATCACAGGAATAAATTAGATTTTAATGTATTTTAAAATAGAAAAACGTTATTTTACATACAATATTTCACAATATTACAGTTTTTCCTGTATTTTTGATCAAATAAATGCAGCCTTGATGAGCATAAGAAACTCCTGTAAAACAAAAAAAACATTAAAAATCGTTCTGATTCCAAACTTTTGACCGGTAGTGTAGTAGTGTATATATATATATATATATACTGTTCAACTATATACAGAGAGAGAGAGAGATAGTTGAACATAGAGTTATAAATAGGCCTGACTTTTAAGAGGATTAAAAGTGCTGTTTCTTTTTCTTTTGTCTCTATTTTTATTAATTTTTTATTAATTTTTTTTTTTTTTGCTGATGTCAAAGGTTGTGCATCCAATCAGTTATAGTTATATTCATGAACTTTTTGTTTCGGTTCGTGTTTCTCTGTGGACATCGGTGCCAACCCAACACAATTTGGTGTTTTCACCATTTTCACCATTTGATGTCCAGTGAGAAACCTGAAGCAAAACCAGTTTGTATTAATTTAATCCACACACATTGGAAGGACGAAAGAAAGTAGCTAATTCCCGCTCGCCCATCCCTCTGATCAAAACTGCCGTGCATTCTGGCCCAGGAGGTGTGTGGGCTGTTATCTGAGCCAGTCTGTGTGCAGATCTTAATGTCAGAGCGAAGAGTACCAGGGGCCAGTCAGCACATTCTAGGCACAGAGAGCTGGCAGAGGAGCAGACGTTAGCTCCAGGCACCTCGTGAGCGTTTGATAGCACTGTCTCTTTGTGAGCCTGCCTGTTTTTTTTTTTTTTTGTTGTTGTTACAGCTCAAACGCAACGGTCTGCATCTAATCTTCTTCCTGCTTTTATCATCAATTCCACTTGTCTGATTTTCGTCCTCATCTATTTTTTCTTCTTTCTGGTTTTCCCTGCATGTTTGCATCTAAAGCAAGGTTGCCTGTCTTATCATGAGAGTGTGTTTGCTGTGCCGAGGTCTACAGATAGGTGGCAGTATTCTCTTGTACAGTGACAGCTCTGTCTTTTCCTTTCTCTTTCTCTGCCCTCCCTCCCTCTGTTTTTTTCCCCTTGCACACACACACCTCTGTCTCTTCCTTCCTCTTTCTCTGCCCTCCCTTCCTCTGTTTTTTTTTTCCTCGCACACACTCTCTCTCTCCCTCTACTTGTTCACATTGTATCTTAGGGCTGCAAATTAACCTGTCACTTCATCATTTGACAAGATCTTAATTTTTATTCATTAGGACCTGGGTTGGGCCTGAGTGTGTCCGTGGTCATTTGCTTCCACTGTCTCTTTCTCCTTTCGCCGTTCTTATTTATTCCTTCCATTTCTCTTATTGTGCACCTTTTTTATTCTTCTCTCTGTGGCTGGTGTGGTGGCATTAGCCCTTGTTAGGATTGCACCCTGTGTGGCTGCCCCTGAGAGCAGGATGATGTTAAGGTACTAAAGAGCTGGCAGTTTTTGGTGCAGTTAGTTAGCACATGCTTGTACCCAAACATTTCTTACAGATGTGAGCACACAAGCTAGCCTGCAACTGCTTACATCCATGATTTAGGCCTGTAAAGTCATGTTTAGAATATTTACAGTTTAACAAACTTTTAAGGAAACTTTGCAGTGCTGTGTGATGCTCATCTGGTAGTTACTGGTTGTTATTTGGTTGGTTAGGCAAGTGTGTAAACTATATGTTGTTCATGTTAGAATATGTAAGTGATACACTACCATTAAAATGTTTGGGTCCAGAATAGTTTTTGGGTTACACTTTATTTTAAGGTGTCTTGTTAAAGTGTAATTATACATTTAAGTACTGAGTAATATTAATTAACTACATGTACTTACTATATGCATAACATATTGTTATTATAATAGTAAGTACATGTAACGTGTAACAAGGACACCTTGATTGAATGAATGAGGCATTTTATTGAGGTTTTTAAGGTTGGAAACAGTGATTCAATTCAATTCAGTTAAGTTTCTACAATATATTTAGTAGTAGCTTGTCAGTGGTGACTATGTCAAATTGATGTACTTATGGCAGAAATGTATGGTAAAATTCAGTTAATGATGCAATCAAACAGACGATGAACACTATTAACAGCAATGATTATATGTTGCAATCAAACTTGTAGCAAAATTTGGTAGTTTAGTGTTGTATGAATATAGCTGGACACTACTGTACAATACCAGAGGAATGGAATGTTCCACCTAGCAATATAACTCTTTCTGAAAGGAGATAAAAAACCCTAACTTTTTATATATAGAATTGAGACAGAATCAAGACTTGTAACATGTAGCCACTGAAATGAGAAGTGGAATGAGCTTTTAGAAAGAAAAAATAAGCAGCTACACTGTAAAAAAAATTCTGTAGTTTTTACAAAATAATTTTGGCAGCTGTGGTTGCAGAATAATTTTGTAAAAAATACAGAAAAACAGTAAACAAAAAAGTTTTACGGCCAAAAACTGTACATTTTACAGTATAAAACTGTAATTTACAAACAAGAAAATTTGAATGTAAACCAGTAAATTCAACAATGCACACTGCTATTAAAATCTGTTTTGTACCTTTAACATACTGACAACCACCATAATAATGCAGGTGGTAAAAGAGAAAGCCACATGAAGAATCAAAGCTCATCACAAGTAGCTTCGCCACAAGCAGAAGTATATACTAATATATAGAAGGTGCACAGAGTCATTCATGCAAACACAAAACACCATCATGGTAACACACATGATACTTAAATAATGCATTAAACTTTCATTAAACAACAGAAGATGTAACATAAAGCCCAAATATACATAACTAATAACAAAAACTATTAAAAAAACATGATTATTTAAACAAAATACTTTCAAATGTGGAGTGTCATGCAGGGAATTCTGGGAATATCAGTTTACAGTTTTTGACTGTAAATTATACATTGATTTGTTATTTTTACTTCTAAAAACTGTAAAATTAACAGCATTTTACTGTAAAATTACATGAAATGTCTGGTTAGATATTTTACAGTTTTTCCCTGTATATAGTACGGGAACTTACTGTTAACCTATTAACAGTTTTTTTCCATAGCGTTTTTACAAAATTTTACAGTTAAAATTACACCTATTTTTTACAGTGAATAGTGATCTGCTGTGGGCTGTTCGTGAAAAGGTGAATTTTTAAGCAGTGAAATACTGTATTGACCATTCAGAAGCCAGGACTGGAACTATATGGTAGGTAATTTCATAAGGTAATTGCATGTCATTATCATTAAAAAAAGCATACACAGTTTGAAGGTGGCATTAAGAATATAAATTATGATTTTAGAGTATTAGTCAGAATCAGAATCTTTTTATTAGCCAGCAAGCATGCAAAGGCATATGACTTGGTGCAGTTAAGACAGCACCGATATGTTATAGCCTACAGTTTATATATGTACACACACACACACACACACACACACACACACACACACACACACACACACACACACACACCCCAAAAGAGCAATATTTACATTTCTGGTTATTTGTTTTGGAAACAGAACAAAAGATGTTCTGGAAAACGAAGCAAAGTGCATTTTTTTCTTGCCTGGATCAGCAATTCTAACGTTTCTAATGAGTTGGAGGAGGACTGGAAGCGTTATCTGAGGGAAAAAAGAACAGCTTCTCAGGAAGGCACAGATGTTCTTTTCTGCCTTGTGTTGAGAACACACAGTGCCCACCTCATAAACTAGTCATAGTTTAGCATTTAGTAAAGAGTTCAACCCATCCAATGTCCTTTGGTTAGATAATCTGACAACAAAATTCTCTGTTGTGGGACTCTGACATGGCCTTTATGTAAAATTGAGGTATTAAGAGGCTTTTTAACCTTTACAGACACAGAGACTCCTTTTTCAGCCCAGTGACCCAAAGAATGAGAGAGCTACATTTAGTTACAGCTACATTAATAACTTTCTTTACTTATTATATATGTATTTATTATTCAAAATCATATTTGTGTATTTGAATAAATTATATATTCAAATATCTAGATGTAATATATATTTTCATTTTGAGACATTGAATTTGAATTATATATAGATCTGTTATA
>NW_015546072.1:565182-573473 GCF_001515605.1 Sinocyclocheilus anshuiensis | reverse complement strand
CTAATAACAAAAACTATTAAAAAAACATGATTATTTAAACAAAATACTTTCAAATGTGGAGTGTCATGCAGGGAATTCTGGGAATATCAGTTTACAGTTTTTGACTGTAAATTATACATTGATTTGTTATTTTTACTTCTAAAAACTGTAAAATTAACAGCATTTTACTGTAAAATTACATGAAATTTCTGGTTAGATATGTTACCGTTTTTCCCTGTATATAGTACGGGAACTTACTGTTAACCTATTAACAGTTTTTTTCCGTAGTGTTTTTACAAAGTTTTACAGTTAAAATTACACTTATTTTTTACTGTGTATATTTAATTTCTCCTTTGTCTCTCACATCATTCTGCTCTTTGATGAATCCTGAAGGCAGTGATAGTTTTGCTTTCTGTGTTTCCTCTTTTCTCCCTCTTATTTCGGCCTCTCTGGACACCGAACAAATATAGTGTGTGAAATATTTAAGTCTTAGCGTGCGGCTGAGGCAAATAATAACCAATTCTACGGACTATTACTGGACACCTGGAGACCTCAACCGCCTTTCCTTCTTTTCGCTTCTCTTCAAAAAGAACTGTTTGCCGCAAATGTTAGCAAACCCACCCCGATCTACCGGACTAAGCAGATTACCATTAATTGTATGTGTATATGTGTTTGAAAAGAAGAGAGGGAGGGATAGAGGGATGGTTAATGCTTTGAATAAGATGGAGATCCCTGCTGGCTGTTTTGTCGTGCCCCAGAGATCAGTGCTTGGAGGTTGGGTCCTGTGGAGGGGCCCCAGCTATTGGGGCTGCCAACACACAGAGATGGTTTGATCTTAGCTGTGGCAGTTCTGTTTTCGATCAGAAATCTGGAGCTCCATGCACTCCACGTGTACAGCATTACAAAGCAGGATCTAGATTATAAGAAAATGATTTATCATCTTGTGTTTAAGCTGGAGAAGTACATGGATTCTGAGCACTATTACTGGTCGTTGGATTGACATGGGCGAAATTTTCCATTTTTGTTGTTAGATTCATTTAATTAGTGCTTTAGCAGGAGGATAATAGTGTAAAAAGAGAGAGAGAAAGAAAGACAAACCTAAGATACACATTCTCATTGAGTGACTCCACATGATTATTATACTGACCAGCCTTATTTCCCTTCCTTGAGAAAATCCTCTCTATGGATGATGAGCTAGCTTGACCCTGAGAACATGAGCTACACAAATGACAGTTCTCACAGGCAGATTCAACTTTTCAACTCTGTATCTCTCGCCCTCTGCCAGTTTAGACATTCAACCGATCGGAAACAACATCTTACACAAAGACGTTGGGGTGGGTTTAATTACCTAATCCAATGGCTTTAAATTCCCTTTTGCATTATCATCCACAGCACCTGGATAAATATTGCATGAGTTTAAATAGATAATTCTCATTCTTTAAGGGATCGTTCACCTAAAAAAACACATTTGTCATCATTTACTCACTGTCATGTAGTTCCAAACCCATTTGATTTGATTTTTTTTTTCTCTACAACACAAAAGGAAAGGTTTTAATATTGTGCTGGTCGCACTTTTCCAAGTTTATGGTGACTAGCTTTCAAGCTTTTCAAGCAAAAAGGAATGCAAAAGTGCTATAAAACTAACCTAAAAGTACCCCATTCTTTACTTGCTTTCTAAGTGTTTCAGTAAAGTTTTGATATCTTGATATCCAATGCAGTCTTATGCTTTTCACATATTTTATATCTATAAAATCTAACAAATCTGTAAGGTTTACACTATAAAAAAGGAACGTTTTGCACTTAATATTTGTGGTAATGTTTACAGTTAAAATAAATGAAGTAAGAGAGCAATACCTTTAGAGCATTTATTAGATTTATTAATCATATAAAAATCTTTTTTTAGCATTTCAAGTTATAATGTTAATAAATTGAATCTAATTATAACATATTCACCTATTTGCCAGTTGAGTAAGAAAAGTTAATTCATGATACATGGTCTGAAAGCAAGTCTTCACTTCTCAGGTAAATTTATCTTGTTGAAACGGGGTTGTTTAGACATTTCTGATGAAAAAAAAGAGCGTATATTTGGTTATACGATAACATTTGTTGTCATTTGTCTTTTTTGCTTTTTGTCAAATGGTAGCATGTCCAATAGTGAGTTTGTATGTGGGACGGTGTGTGTGCGAGAGTGTCTGTCCTCTGCACTTTAATAGATGTGCAGGAGTGAATGCAGCCTCACAGCTCCCTCTCTCATAATGGCCAGTGTGGAGTCTTTAGCCCGTCTGAATCCGAAGCCTTTGCTGATGGATAATTGCACTCCCAGCCTCTTTGCCTCTTCTTTCGCAGCTGAAAACCAAGCTCATTGCAGCTCATAAGGAATCCCCCCGCTGAAGAAGAGAGCGGGAGGGTGGGGGGAACGAGGGAAAAAAGAGATCCCAAGTTGTCCTTGTGCATAAAAGTAGATTCTGCACTTCAACACCTTTTCAAATTAATATTTGTGATGGGTCTATTCTGCGGCCGAGGTTTCTGTTCTGCGGCCTTTGTTCCTGCGTTTGATGTAATGGAAGAGAGGACAAAAAGTAGATGGGAGAGAGAGGGAAAATGGTAGTGAAGTGGGTTTAAGGGGCTGCTTCTGTGAGGGCTGAAAGGCGAGTGGTGTGAATGGAGGCTGGGAGTGTTTAGGCCCATGCCTGAGCTGTAAACAGACAGGTCCGACACAAAGGTGCGCCGCAAATGAGCACATGCTTGCGGCCCGAGCGAGAACCACCCCCCGCCCCTTCTCTGTGGGCCAGCCGCTCCTCGTAGCCATCTCCTCGAGACATCTGGCCAATCAGGGCCACGTCCCCCTCCCGTCTGAAGACCCAAATTGGGCCCCTCCCCTCATTTCGCAGCCGTGCCGGAATACCTTCTTCTCTTTCGTGTCTCTGCCTAGGCCCCAGTGCCTGGGCGGTTAAACTCTTTTGTTTGGTTAATTGCGATGAGTATAATATACTAGTCTCTCGGAGGTCCGCTTGAGACAATTAGACAATCGCCAGCTTTTAATGAGACAGCACCCAGTCACTCAGCGGCCCCCCTCCTTCCTCCTTCAGTGCCCCTCTGGCTCGTTTTTTCTTTTTGTTCGGGGGTGGTGGGGGGACGTGCTGGAAAAGGGGAATGCCTGTGAGTCGGGCTTCCCTCGGAGTAATCAGGCTGGGAAAGAAAGAGTGGAGAAATAGACAAGAATAAAAGAGGGGTATTTTGTCCTCAATCAAACTCTCATGGGCAACTCCCCTGCTTCTGAAAGGCTGTGCGAGGCTTGCGTTTCATCGCTTCGGAGCGAGGCCGTGTCTGGGAATGGCCAGGTAATGAGCAGCCATTATATTCGGCTCAGGGAGTGAGACGAGCACTTTACATTGTCACTTCTATAAGCAAGAGGGATGGCCAGAGGGCCCAAGATGACGGAACGCACCCAGGGTCCGCCGCTCCCCCCGTCCGTCTCGACAAATGGGGAAATAATGTGTCGTTTGAGAAAAATAAAGAAATGGCCGATATTAATAAGCCATTCATTACATTTTCTCTCCCCCCTCATTAATTAATAACCCCACTTCATGTCATCAAGTGTTTCGGATTCACAGGTCCCAATCTACGTTTGTGTAAAGTTGTGAAGTGCAGTGTTCCTTTTTTCCCATTGTCCCCTCTCTTCTTTTCTCCTATTCTTTCACCCTCTTTATTTTTTTTCTTTCTTAGGCGCTAATCACACTGTTACGACAAAGACAGGCTCCATTATTGCATCTGTGGCCAAGAAGAAAGGAAATGAGAGAGAGACAGGGGTTGGTCGTCGCCTGACACAGGATAATTAATCTTCCCGTAAAGCGTTGTCAGGCGGCTAAAACGGACACAAATGGATGGCCGGCATTAACCGGGGGTGTGTAGGTAGGGATTTTAACAAGCGTTTACGAGAGTCCATTTTCTCGCTAATGAAGAGGGGAATAAGTGACCCGCCACACCGGCGACTTACACTTAAAGCTCTGTCCTCCTTCATCACCGAGAGATGGACGGAAACAGGAAAAGAGTGATTCCTGAGATCTCTGTCGGCGAATGTGAGATCTTAGGGCCTCGACTGGCCAAAAATCGCAACGCCTGCCCTCGCGCAATGGCCTCTGCGTGGCCTCCCGCTCTGCCACTGCCTGGCCTGCCAATTTAATTAAAGCTCTGCAGAGTCTAGCCGCTGCAGCCAAAGAAGCTGTCCTGCCCTCCAAAGAGCTTGTTTATTTAGAGCTGATGAATGCTTCAGCAAGTAAGCCACTCTGAACTTTTAATGAGCCTTGCCGTACCCAGCCGGCAGGGAATGAAAGCGAGAGGTCTGGTCAGAGGCTCGGCGGAGGGTTGACCTGAAATGGCATTGATTATTGGCTGTACTGAGAGAGAGGAGTCTGTGCGCTCAGAACGGGCCAAAGATCGCAGCGCCTGCCCTCACGCGACGGCCTCTGCATGGCCTCCCGCTCTACCGCTGCCTGGCCTGCCAATTTAATTAAAACTCTGCAGAGTCTAGCCGCTGCAGCCAAAGAAGCTGTCCTGCCCTCCAAAGAGCTTGTTTATTTAGAGCTGATGAATGTTTCAGCAAGTAAGCCACTCTGAACTTTTAATGAGCCTTGCCGTACCCAGCCGGCAGGGAATGAAAGCGAGAGGTCTGGTCAGAGGCTCGGCGGAGGGTTGACCTGAAATGGCATTGATTATTGGCTGTACTGAGAGAGAGGAGTCTGTGCGCTCAGATCTGAAAGAGGAAGAGGAGTGTTGAGGAAGAAAAAGATGCCTCAAGTGCATGCTGTTAACTCACTTACCGGCTTAGCGTGACAGAGGCCGGTGCTTCTCTTTGTTGAAGGTGAACACTTAAAGGAATGTTGCGACTCAATGCTGTCGATTACCACAGAAAATTATTTTCACTTGTCTAAAATGGGGGAAAAATGGAATGGTGATGGGTACAAATGTGTTAGCATGAGACTGGCATGATTGAAGTTAAGAGTCTTTTAACAATATTCACAAAACGACACCAAGAACAGATATGATGGAAGAGGAATTAGTTGGTAATGCAAAAGTCTCAAGTCCATCCACCTAGAAAAGTAGTCCAACTTTCACATTTCAATAGTAAGTGCATTGATGTAAATGAGTGAGTTAGAGGGACTTCTGTGTTCTCTTGCATGATTTTAAATAGAAAATTCCTTAAAAATTCTGCCTCTTTAATTAATTCCTCCTAATTTATGAGAGTGTTGAAAGGTGAAATTTGCACCTTTAAATTGACTTTTGTATTTTGTGTTTGTCTGTTTATTTATTTTAAAGAATTTCTGTCCCCAAAACCTACGGCTTAACCTTGTTAGAGAGCAATTGAGTTTTTTCAAACAAGTTTAATGATTGAAAATGACGCAGCAGAGTGACAGTTTTAAAATCAGAATGTTTAATTTTCATTTATAAATCTTTACTTTTAAATTTTCGAAGGCATTCACATGATTTCCTGTGCCAGTCAACAGCATCTTTTAGCAAATATGAGGAGTTATACACAACCTTGGAATATTATTTATCTTTCTTTACTACATATTCAACATAAGCATGCCGAGTTTCTTTGAATGTTATTGTATGAGTGTAAGTGTAACTTAAAAACGAGTTCTCTCTCGCAAACACTCATGTTCGAGTTTCTCTGGGGAGCTTGTCTCAGTGTATGCTGAACTTTTTCTCCCCCCATCCACAGCTGAATGTATTTTACATACGAGTCTATTTTTCAGTTTCTGTCTCTTGTGATCATGTATACTGTCTGGCAAGGTGTCATTGAGCCACCGGGTCTGTGTGCTGCTGTGGCCACATTCAGGGAGGACTCTCTGGGACATTTCATTCTCCTGGTCCCAACGGCAGAAACTGAAGACTGGGGGTTTTGAATTGTTAATGTGTGCACTCTTTGGCAGGTACTAGAAATAGAAAGAAAAGACACAATTGCTGGTTAGTGGAGGCTGGGAGGGAAGCACAGAGTTTAAATAGCTGCAGACCGCGTATTTGTGAATGCCACAGATACTACGGAACTATTATTGTTTCGATGCTATGGACTTGTCTGAAGAGAGTTGTTTTGTAGTCAATATGTTTGTTTATAGGTGTGGGTTTATATGTTTATTCACTTTTCTGTGCCTTTTTTTTTGCTCTGCTACATTTTCTAACACAATAATGAGACATCTCATGGTCAGTTTGATGGCTGTACTAGAAATGTTGTTTTTCTATAGATATTTAAAGGCTGAACCGAAGCACAGGATGGACTCTCGCATAAACTTCCATCATTAAAGTGCTGCCACTCGCTGACCTGAGATGTCAGAGCTAGCGAATTCATCCTACCAGTGTATTTGTTATCGTCGGCTGTATGCGTGCGCGACTCTCAGGGGGTAAGGAGACGAAGACGAAGCAAACAAGACGTCAATGTTGCATTGCCGCCCACCCACCCTCACCCCTCCCCTCGCTCGGCACCCAAACAGTTTTAATTATATCTTCTCCCGTGTAGTGCGCCTCAGTAACCAAGGAGCTGACATTGATGCATGTGCTGATAAATCCACAAACACTGGAAACGAGATTAACAAAGATTTTGAGGAAAGGGTGACGGCTAATTTTGCGCAATGGTCCATGTCTCGCTCAGGAGTGATGTTTTGATAGAGAACCGGCTGAGAATTCAGCTTTCGTGTGGTGTAGTGGGATTAGATGGTAATATCAGGAGTTGCGTAGCATATGCACTTTTTAAATTGTTTTGCTGATATTTTTTTTTTCTCCCACCAGCTCACGTTCCATGCATCATTTTGCCAGGTAGCCATTCTTGTCCTTCTGTGTTTGTACTGATGTCGGAGTAATGAGTGCGTGTTGTGTAAGTAGAGAGGGTTTGTGTGAAGTTAACTGGTTTAAAGATTTACAGAATGGCTGTCTGCTGCTAGTTTTGATAGACAAGTAGACAGGACAAACCTAGGACAATTAATTGTGGCTAGGCTAAAATAAGTAACAAATTATATGTGTTGAAAGGCCAAACAAACCATTCTGCATTTGTATCCTAAATTGTATTTAGGAGCCTAAAGCTGATTTATTTTGTGTTGAGCGATTGGCTCATGGGGCGGCCATGTTGTTGGTCACATGACCAGCAGAATGCTACTCTCCAATACACTTTATCATGGTATCCTGGCTGTTATAAGAGTCTTTCACTCATGAAATCACATAAAAGGGATAGTTCACCCAAAAATGAAAATTTAGTCATCATTTACTCACCCCCATGTCATTCCAAACCTGTATTAATTTCTTTCTTATGTTGAACATAAAAGAAGATATGCTGGTAATCAAACAGTTGATGGTCCCCATTGACTTCCATGCTACGGAGGTCAATGGGACCAACAACTATTTGGTTCTTCAAAATTCTTCAAAATATCTTGTTTTGTGTTCAACATAAGAAAGAAATTTATACAGGTTTGGAACAACATAAAGGTGAGTAAATGATGACAAAATGTAAATTTTTGGGTGAACTGTTCCTTTAATCATGACTGACTGCGGACAGTGCATTACTATAATGTTATTGATTACTTAATTTATTTTCATAGAAGCTCCTATTTTCCTACACAATTCTGTAGTTTTTTACAAAATTATTTTGTAAAGAAATACAGAAAAACTGTAAACACATTTACAGAACAAATTGTAAATTTTACAGTATAAAACTGTAATTTACAAACAAGAAAATGTGTTTTGTACCTTTAACATATACTGACAACCACCATAATAATTAGGGATGCACCGATACCACTTTTTCCAGTACTCGCCCAATACTGATACTTTTATTTTTGGTACTTGCCTATACCAAGTACCGATACCAATATTTTCATTGCATTTGTCAATTTTTTAAATATTGGGTACAGAAACCAAAAGAGTATGTATAATGTTAGTTGGTTAACTTCATTTATCAAATAGATACAGTCAAACCAAAATTTATTCAGACACCTTCAACATTTCTCACATTATCACAGTTTATTCGCTATAGTTTAGAAAATGGTAATAAAATATGACAAGAACTCAGAGTTAAACTGTGTCAGAACAAGTACAGTACAGCCTAGCACATTTCACACAGGCTGTTAGTTTCACTTTCGCCAGAAAGTCGTGTATGCTTAAGAGTGAAAATAAATGACGTTTATAGTGAATGCCCCTATAAATTGTCTTATATTTACGATTTAGTTGTAATCCAAATGATGCGTGCTAAGCGAGCGAACATCAATAAAGATCACACAACAGAAGTGCGCGCTCTCTCTCTCTCTCTCTCTCTCTCTCTCTCCCTC
>NW_015546072.1:556459-564151 GCF_001515605.1 Sinocyclocheilus anshuiensis | reverse complement strand
TCTCTCTCTCTCTCCCTACCATTAAGTAACTTGTGCATTGTTTTACTTGTTTTTGACATATCCGACCGAACTACAAACTTTCCAGTGATGTCTGTGAGAAAGGGATATTCACTCGACAAGCTCGCGCATCTGCGCCGCCGCGCACTCAATCCACTCAGCGTGCTTTGCTTACCAGCTGCCGCAAATTAGCTATACAGGCATTAATACTGAATATTTTATATTCATTGCATACATATACTTCGTAGACATCCTTAATCTCTAATAAATCCATTCTGCTGTCTGTCGTCGATGTTTCTTTGTCTGAATATGGCACTTATCACATGCTGTGTGGTATCGGCGTTTGGTATCGGGGCATTTTAACGAGTACGAGTACAGGAGCTCAGTATCGGGCCCGATACCGATATCAGTATCGGTGCATCCCTAATAATAATGCAGGTGGGAAAGGAGAAAGCCACATAAAGAATCAAAATTCACCTTAAGTGGCTTTTCCAGATGCTGAAGTATATACTTAATATACAAAAGGTGTCACTCACGCAAACATAAAACACCATCATGGTAACACACAACACTTCAATAATGCAATAAACATTCATTAAACGACTGAAGATGTAACATAAAACCCTAATGTACATAACTGATAACAAATCTGTTAAGAAACATTATTTAAACAAAATACTTTTAAATGTGGAGTCTTGCAAGTGATTCTGGGAATATCAGTTTACAGTTTTTGACTGTAAATTATACATTGATTTGTTCTTTTTGACTTCTAAAAACTGTACAATTAACAGCATTTTACTGTAAAATTAAATTAAATGTCTGGTTAGAGCTTTTACAGTTTTTCCCTCATATATTACAGGAACTTACTGTTAACCTATTAACAGTTTTTTTTTGTTCCTGTTTTGTTCCTGTTTTTACTAAATTTTACAGTTAAAATTACACTCTTTTTTTTACAGGGTAAATAGGTTTTAGCATTTTATCATATTTACTGGTAAATTCATTGCACAGTGTGCAGCAAAAATAACTTCACTGATCCTCAGTGACTTACTCTCTTATGGAGAACACAAAATGTGACTTTTTTTTAAAGAATATCCTGGCCACTATTTTCCATAAAATGAAAGTGAATGAGCACTTGGAATGTCAAACATTCAAATATGTCAAAACAAACAAAAAAAGTATCATATAATGTCATAAGCATCATATGAGTTTTTTGTACCATTTTTATGATACTTTATGGTGCTTTTGCTTAATTTTTGAAGCTTGAAATCTAGTCACCATTCATTCTATTTCAATATAAGGAGCAACCAACACAATATTCAACAGTTCTACTTGTTTTCAACAGAAGAAATTAAATCATAATGGTTTGAAATGACATAATGCTGAGTAAATGTTGATAGGATTTTTTCTCTCTCTCTCCCTAGAAGTACACTATTAAGTACTACTTTGCCTCCCAATGAAGCTTAGTGATGAAGAAATGGGAGATGTTTGGGTAATTACATATTCAGCTTTGTTACAAGACACTTTGATGAGGATCTGATTTAGGCCTGATGTACGTTCTTATGTGTTACCTTTATAAAGACCCTGTACTTTTATTCATATAATACACCATTTCATTCTGAAATGTAGACAGCTGTCACCGCAAAATGTCATCTCTATGTTCCCTTACATATTTTTTCTCCCTTTGTTGGTGCTATCATGAGCACTCATCTTATCTGCAGCAGTAGGGTTTGTATATTGAACAAGACTGACCTCTGTGTTTTTGAACCTGCTAACTGTCTTTAGAGGCTTGATCTGCCGTCTGGAGAGAAAGGTATCGCTTCGCTTTATCCTTTCTCTCAGAAGACCAGAGACAAGCAGATAACAATCATATCTGCCACTACTGATTTCTCACGTCTCTGTCAGCTGCATGTGTGTGTGATGGGGGGCTTCTGAGACCGCTGGCAATCCTCCACTCTCCACCCTATTTTGTGTCTATATGGCAGAAACATCTTGTAGTTTTCTTTTTTTCTCTCTCTTGTTTCTCTCTGTCTTGTTTCTCTCTCTCTCTCTCTCTCTCTCTCTCTCTCTCTCTCTCTCTCTCTCTCTCTCTCTCTCTCTCTCTCTCTCTCTCTCTCTCTCTCTCTCTCTCTCTCTCTCTCTCTCTCTCTCTCTCTCTCTCTCTCTCTCTCTCTCTCTCTCTCTCTCTCTCTTTCTCTCTCTCTCTCTCTCTCTCTCTCTCTCTCTCTCTCTCTCTCTCTCCCCGCAGCCTTCCCTTTCAGAATCAGTTCCCCATCTTCATTTGTAGGCAGCTGACAGCTTCTTTCACTTTTCTTTGTCATTTTCCCCCCTTTCTTCTCCCTCTTTTTTGTTTCTTTTCTCACCCTTCGTCCTTCTCCATCTGCTTAGCTTTTTTTTGCTCCGGCCCTCTCTCATCCCAACTTGATAATGCGGAATGTGGTGTGACCCTGACCTCCATTGGTCTGGCGATGACCTTCGACCTCCACATGTTCTCCTCTGTCCTCTTTTTGACAGTTTGATTAATTACCCAGTGTTATGATTTATGAGTAAGCAATATGTAAAAAAAAAAAAAAAAAGCCAACAGGTGAAGTTAAAAAAGTTTCTTTAGGTTTTTTAATGGTATTTTTTATCCTTTGTGCCATTGTTGCATTCATGTTTATGGGGAAGGGGGTGTGCTCACTGCTCATGCAGTCAGTTGTGAAGTGTATTTGTCTTTATTATACAGCCAAAAGTTTGTTTGAAAAGCTTTGCTCCAAAACCTATTGAGCTGCATAGTTTTCTACATAGGCTGCTGACTTTTAAGATATCCAAGAGTTTGTTGTTAGCATGCTGCTAAGCTAGCAGCGCAGTAGTCTAATAGGCATAAAAATAGATCCACTACCATTTAAAAGTTTTGTTTTTTTTTGGATATAATTTAATACTTTTGCAAGGATGCATTAAATAGACCAAAAGTGACAATCAAGACATTTATAATATTACAAAAGATTTCTATTTCAAATAAATGGTGTTCTTTTGGGCTTTTTGTTCATCAAAGAATCTTGGGGAGGAAAAAAAAACATTATTATGGTTTTCTCAAAAATGCTAAGCAGTAAAAATGTTTTCAACATTATGAGAAGTAATATTTTTTGAGCACCAAATCTGCATTTTACAATGATTTTTTTTCATTGCAAGGCTAAAGACTGGATTAATGGCTGCTGAAAATCCAGATTTTCCAACTAAAGAATAAATTATTATTTAAAATACATTTGAATAGAAAACAGTTATTTTTAATTTACAATAATATTTTACAACTTTACTGTTCATTCGCCAATGTAGACTTGGTAAGAATTAGACTTTATTTCTTACAAATTTTAAATATCTTACTGACTCATCTCTTTTGGACAATAATGTTTTATATTCTGTTTGACCCGTGGCCTAACCCGTAGTTGGAGAAATGGAGATGCACAATGTTGCCAACTTAGCGACTTTTCAGTCCCCTTTAGCGACTTTTTTTCCAAAAAAGCTCGTTGCGACAAATCTAGCAGCTTCTTGGACACAACTTATTTAGTTTCTGAGACTCGCCGGTACTGCCGCGTGAGCGCGAGGTCTTGCTTTCCCAGCGTGTACACACCTCTTTCTCTGCATCTGCTCTGTTCAGCGAGCGGCTGAGAGGAGCATCGCTTTCAGTCAAAACTGATATTATGTTGCTTCTCTAATTTTTCATGCAAGTATAGCCGAAATCAAAGTACAGCTATTGTGTTTATTTTATGTGTATTTGATTTCATCAGAAGACGGCTCGATTATTAATCAGGGTTTTTGTGCAGATTAAAATCTTGGAAGGGAGAGGTGGTTATGTAGTCTTAATGGGTCGCGTTTCAGTCACTATTTCATATTCATTCTGTTGTCTGACAACAGAAACAGTAAAAATATATCAATGAAAACAGTTTTATTGAGAATTTAGCTGCATCAAAATACAGTATGTGGGCAGACTGGGCACAGAGAGGCAAACAAATGTAATAATAAATAATAAGGCAGTGAGCTGCCCTGTCCTGAGAATGTAAACAGGCTTGTGTAAGTAAATTGCTCAGTGCAAATAAAGAGTAACGGGAACCTGGTATTTCTATGTTATTTTTTCATGTGTCTAATAGACATGAACAAGTTCTTTGAAAAACATATATGACCTTTGAAACATGTCTAGTTCTCATGCTCTATGTTAAATATGGTTTCACTAATAATAAACATACATTTGCATATAGCATCCATATTTGTCCATGCTCATGTTGATTAGAGCATTAAAATCTTGATAAGTATTAATTTAAGGTACATTTAGAACAGATAAAAATGTGCGATTAAGTTGCGATTAATCATGAGTTAACTCATGACAATCATGCGATTCAATATTTTAATCGATTGACAGCCCTAATATATATATATATATATATATATATTCAAATAGTATTTTCTGCTATTAATTGAAGTGCAAGTATAACCTTGCTTCATACACATTTACTTTTCTCAATGCAATACATTCAGAGATTTCCTTCATTGCAAAGGATACATGGATGGCCACCTTAAAATGTGACTTTCTTAGAATGCAGCATGATATTTGGTACTGCTTTTGTGTAGGAGCATCTATGGTGCTTTAAAATGCAGCCTCTGTAGGCAGCTCAGCTGGCTTTTGGAACAGAGCAGATGCGTTTCCTTTTCGATGATAATACATAGAAATGGTAATCCTTCTCGTTTATAGGTGAAATCCTTCAACTTCACATGGGAAGTAATATTTCACTGTAATATATTCTCATTTAATCCAATGATCAGTGTCACCTTGGAGACCACCAGTACGTCTTTTAGCTCTCCTTCTCCAGGGCCACAATAACAAAGTAGAGGTCAAGGGATTCCACTGTAACCCTTGACCTCAGGGGGTGGCCACAGTCAGTGGTGGTCAGTAAGATTAATACCCTGTAGGACACTCATTATTCATACTCGGCCAGAGATAGATTACACAGGAATATGAAGTTTGAGAACGCTGTTCCTCTCAAGAGGCCTTTAGCCTCTGGTCAGTTGCTAAATGTCTGTCGCTAATGCTCTTTTTATGGCCTCAATGTGGCCTGCAGTGTTGGACATTGTTTAAATCACAGTAAATCAGACTTAAGTTAGTTTGGTCCAATGGAGTTTGATTATAAGCATGTGTATTCTGACTGTTAACAGGCCAGTGTCTCTAAAGATCATGATTATATATCTACAAAACTAAATTGAACTTTATTTTTTTACTTTTACTTTTTTACTTTAATTTTTTTTGCTTTAAAATCAAAATTTTATTTTATTTTATTTTTGCATTGCATTGCATTTTTTTTTGTGATTTGTGTCTTTTTTTGTTTTGTTTTGTTTTGTTCATTGTTTTTAAAGGCTGAACTGAAAAAATAGCCTCAATAAGTGTCTACATGCAAACCAAAAGCTACCTTAGCTTTTATGCTGCGTGACTTTTAATGTATGCATGTTTAATAGCGCTGTCGCACATCTGTGCGTATGTTGGCAGCCTTGTAATAAGCCACTAATCACGTACAGTACCGTTAACCTGTCAAAGCAAACGCCCTTTCCATCTCACCCTTATGGAATAGAGTCTCCTCCCTTTCAGTGTATGGTAATTTATATATATATAACAGTTTGAGATATCATGGGGCAGCTATCACTGATCTATACCACCCATCTCCCTCATTAAAAATGTATGTGTCTGCAGGGGGGAAACAATATAGAAATATAAATCATGAAGCTAAAGGCATGCCCACTGTATCGCTCAATTATTCATATTCCTCCACCCCCACACCATAAACACACCTCTGGACCTCAGTATTGCAACACCTGCTATTTGTGCTACTGTACATGTGGAACTGGATCCAATGGATGGTGTCATGTATGTATGCATTTTTTTGGTAACACTTTGTTTTAAGGACCAATTCTTACTATTGAACTAGCTGTTTGTTAGCTTGCATATTACATGCATACTGGCCGTTTATTAGTACTTATAAAGCACATATTATATGCCTTATTCTGCATAACCATATTTTACATCCTACACCATACCTAGACATAACAACTAACTTATAACTATTGATAAGCAGCAAATTAGGAGTTTGAGGGAAATCTCTTAATTAATCGTGAATATGTGTCCCTATTCTAAAGTGTTACCATTTATGTATTTATTTGCATTTATTAAAAAAATATAAATACATGCATATATAATAATTCATGTTCCAGATGTATTTTTATATTTTATAGTAAGAATGCCATTTACAACCCATTTTACTTTAATGATTTATTTACAAGTCATAAAACAGGAGCTTGACTTAATCCATGATTATTTATGTATGTATGTATTAATATAATGGTTTTGATCCACTTCAAATGTTGACGTGTGTGTGTGTGTGTGTGTGTGTATATATATACTCATATATATATTCTTATCCCTTAATTCCTTAGCAGATCAATACAGTCAAAGGTTGTGTAGTTGTCAGTATTGTAGGTATTTAGTATTTAGTCTGTTTGTAGGTCAGCATTGTTTCTATAGTGGTAAACGGTGTTTCCCTTCTGCCAGAGTCACTTCCTTCTGAGCGATTGACACGTTGCCCTCCTGTAAAAAGTTGACAAATGATTTCTGTAACATTTACTTACACAATCGATAGCTCTGACAAATTCCACCTGCACCATGATTAATGCTACACCACCCCTGCTTGCCATCTTTCTCTCTCCCTCCCTCACTCACTGTTTCGTTTAGTCTCTCTCTCTTTCCCCTCTTTCTTTCCCTGTCTCTCTTGCCCTCAAGGGGTTGCACAGCTCACTGAAAGCAGATGTGTGTGTTTGTATATGTGTGTGCGTGTGTCTTCGATCATGAGCGAGGTTTCCCAACATCTCTTTGATAAAGCCAAAGCCCCGAGCTGTAACTACAGTGTTGTAAACAGCGGGACAGCTTAATCACAGCCATGCGTCTCAGTCAGCTGTGCCACTCAAAGCCTGGCTTATGTCTTTCCTCTTCCCTACTTGCACACGCAGTAATTTACTGTATGGAAGATTTGGATGGAGATTTAAAATCTCCTCTTATGCTTCACAGTCATTTAATGGACATTTACGAGGCCCTGAAAGTCCATCCAAATAATGTAACACATGATGACGTTCTGTAGGTCTTTCCTGATTCCTGCTGTGTACCGGTGGGAGGGTGTGCATATGAGTCATTTTATATAATATGTGTATGTGAATTAAATTGAACACATGAACAATTTTTTTATTTGATTTGGTTATTTCTCTTTGTGTTTAAAAATAGAGGTTCTCAAGCCAAAAGATATTATTGTAATAATAACAAATCTGAAATCAGTTAAAAAGCTAGCCATAAAACTATATGACTAATATTATGAAACGCAATGCACAAAATTTTGGTGATTGGATTTTTTTTTAATGATATCATTATCATAATTGGATATTTTATTGCTATTTATCATAATTGGATCTTCTTCTCATTCTCATTATTATTAATAAGTGGAATTATTTACCGTTAATGGATATTTAGTTTCCACAGTTTTTACATTAAATTTACCATTATTAACTAACAGTTTAGCAAATAGTAAAATGAATATCCATTTTTTTCATACTGTACATTGTAATGTTATGATATAAATGTGTAATATGTGTGTGTGTGTGTGTATATATACAGTGGTGTGAAAAAGTGTT
>NW_015546072.1:544772-556411 GCF_001515605.1 Sinocyclocheilus anshuiensis | reverse complement strand
TTTCTTTTTTAATAAATCTGCAAAAATGTCAACAATTCTGTGTTTTTCTGTCAATATGGGGTGCTGTGTGTACATTAATGAGGAAAAAAAATTAACTTAAATGATTTTAGCAAATGGCTGCAATATAACAAATAGTGAAAAATTGAAGGGGGTCTGAATACTTTCCGTACCCACTGTATGTATATATATATATATATATATATATATATATTAAATGTCACATGTAAAAATTATCAAATTTTTGCATTGGCCGGAAATTTAATACCATTGCATCCCAAATTAAAAAACAATTTTTTTTAAGATACTTAATTCGGTTACACTTTATTTCGATAGTCCACTTTAGACATTCTATTAACTATAAGTAACTTTGTAACTACATGTCAACTACATGTCAACTAATTCTCATTAATTTGCAACTACATGTCTACTAACTCTCAGAGTAGACTGTTAGGGTAGGTTTAGGGTTAGTAGAATAAGTTGACAAAGAAAGTGTTAGAAGATATTAAGCAGACAGTCTACTAATACTCTACTAACTGCTAGTTGACATGTAGTTGCAAAGTTACTTACTGTTAATAGAATGTCTAAAGTGGACTATCGAAATAAAGTGTTACCATTAATTCTTATCGGAAGTCACAGTAAAACTTCCGATATATGCATATCTTGTGATTACACATCAGTTTCTGTATTAATATGACTAGTTGCATAATTGGTTGGCAACAGTAAATGACTAAACTCTTTGGTTAAGTCATACAACACCCCTATACAAGTTCTTCCTCAGCTCAACTTGTTTGGGGCACATCCCATTTTGTAATCAAATAATGTAAAGATTGTCTTTGCTGTGCAAATATGTACCGCTGTATAAACAGTACAGCAAAATCGCAACCCGCTGACAGTATACGGTATATACCAGCTTTCTGCCCAGCTCTAGCGCTGAGTGTGTGTGTGTGTCGTCTCATCCAATCAGGACTGGGTATATTTGTATAGAGGAGCAGAAGGAACTGAAAGCGGTCTTAATCTCACGGAGAGAAAAAAAGAGAGAGGAGGTTTGTGTGTGGTATCTCGCAGAAAAGGATAATGGCCTCTCGCACAGTAGAAAAGAAGCCCATGTAGCGCCGCTGACAGACAAGGTCACCCAGAACTGTGGGGCGGAGAGTAGAGGTGGCCTTGAAAGGCAGGCCTCAATCTCAGCCTCACAGGGCTCGGGTTTATAATACTGTATCCTGGATTTACATTCACCTAGAGGGGGCACACCACACCGACCTGTAATGAAAGACTGTAATAGGGACCCACGCTAGTGCCGCTCACCGATTCCCTCGTAGTATGTGGGAGGGAGGTCAGTTGGTTTGTCTCGTGTGTTGCTGCGCTTCTGTCTTCGTAAGGGTTATGCAAATGTTATTATTGTTATTTCATTTGCTCGATATGCTTAAGGGTGTAATTTTTTGGTTTTTGTAATCAAATCTTTTTTTTTTCAATTCGCATCTCTGTTTGAGTTTTTTGTGCGAGTGTAAATATGTGCTGACCCTCCTCACATCATCTGTTCCCTCCGCCAATCATCACGCGCCATCCTTGATGCATCTTCCGCTCCGATTGGCTAGACTCCTCAGCCGTGGGCATTTCCACAGTCGGCAGCCAATCAGAGAACAGGACGCACAGACACAGGGGGCCAGGCCAAGGCCATGCTGTAATGGAGTGTCTCTCCGTCGCTTTTAACACCACCTCCCGCTTTGATCACACAAGCACACATTTTTACCACGTTAACATGCTCTCGTTGTAGGACATAAAAACGTGTTGGTGTGCCAAGTTATACGTTGACTCAATATAGCACATACGTGGCGTTTTTATCTCACACACGTACAAACACGTACACTCCTGACTGCTATCAAGCGTGCTTTGTATCCGTCAAGTGTTGTTCTCACCGCCGGGCCAAAAGCAATCCACGCTTTAGTTAATCAGAGACCGAAAAGAGACAAAAAAGAGAGACACACTCACTTCAAAGCCAAACAAAGGGCCGCAAATAGATAAAACACCGGGCTGTCCGTCAGAGGTGTAGGATTATTAGCGACATCTCATTTCAGCCAAAATAGAGTTTATTTGAGAAGGGGTGATTTGGGGGACACGGCATCATTGCTGTACTTATCAATTACGCATCTAACCGGATCAAACCGAACAGTCAGATTTTGTGTTTGTATCAGTAAATGTGCAAATATGCTGTGGCAGAAGGTTTTCATGGTGATGGATCTTTTGTAGCGTTTGTTTGGCAGCGTAGAAATGCTCTCGGTTCTTTAATCTCAAGCTCTATGCGTTCCCTCACCCCATCTTAAACCGGGTTCTTAAAAGGTGAGCTGTTTTGTCATATAATTAAAACAACACTGACACACACACACACAAAAATAAAACCCGGAGAATTTTCCAGAATGTCACAGCGGTGTCAGTCACAGCTCGGAGAGATCAAGTCATTGTTGTGTTATGTGCAAGAAGTCGGCCGGTTTGAGACAGCCAGACAAAAGAGCACTAAAGAGGCAGTCCAGCGGCGGGTTATGGGGGTCTGAGCTCCAGTGAGGGGCTGCGGTGACCTGCGCTGACCGCTGGCCCAGGGGCCAGACCCTGTCGCCACTTGCCCCTCGAGGAGGTTCCTGCCAGGGCAGGAGGGCATGGGAAGAGTCCGGGATACGGCAAATGCATCGTAACGGAGAAAGAGAGGCTCTAGAGTCTTTCAAATAATAGGACGCACAACATTGCGAAGTTTGAATGCTGAATATAAAAACGAGAAACCTGGTCATGAGTGCTTTATTTTTGTCAGTAATTATTGGAACCATAAGACTATAAATTATCATGTTGTATTAATATTTTTTATATATAAGTATCATCGTTTTTGACTATTTGATATGAAATGTTTTATGTTATTTTTCTATTCCAGTTATTGAAACATTGTTTTATTACTATAGATATTCCACTTATTTTGTTGTATTAATATTTTTTATATATAAGTATCATCGTTTTTGACTATTTGATATGAAATGTTTTATGTAATTTTTCTATTCCAATTATTGAAACATTGTTTTATTACTATAGATATTCCACTTATTTATAATAATAATAATAATAATAATAATAGTAACGATCATCATCATCTACTTCTTCTTATCATTATTATTTGTTTATTTGTTTATTTTCTCTTCCAGGTTTTTTAAATAAATTTAGCTTGAATTGTGCAATGAATGTACACTCGATTCAAACTTTTTTTTAGATAATTGATTTTTTTTCATTATTATTAGCTTTATACTTTTGAAAAATGTGAAAAAACTGTCTAAGCACTTCGATTTGCTTGTCAACTACTATTATTTGACAGTTTGACAACTTTGGTGTAAATTAACAATTTAGATTCCCTAATAACTGTGAAGAATGCTGAAATTACTATATATTGCTGTAAAGATGTTTTATTGATCTGGTAAATATGATCCCAGTTGTATTGCATGAACCTAAGTTTAAAACTAAGCTCGGTTTTGCCTATTTATGCAAATTATTCCATAACCCCTGCTTTCAAGACATTATTATTGCAAAACAAAAGATAAGATTTGGCAACAGAGAGTTTGTTGGTTTTTATAAAGCACCGTTTCTTTTCCTCGGTCATTTATCCAACCTGCCACCAGTGGGCAGTGGCAACGAGCTCCACTCAGCCTCTCTCACCACACAGTTTAACCACAACACCACAGTAAATGCTGGCCGACATCACTTATATGACACCAGCCTGCCAGACAGAAACAACTAACTACAAATTTCAACCCCACGTCTGGTCAGTTTAGACTAACTCTGATAAACGCCTCCTCTACTTTTACACACCACAGGCTGTCTGACTGGATTTCAAAGAACATGACATTTATTTAATCAGAAACTGACTCAGAGTTCAACAGAAATTAATTACATTTGCTACAGTTTTATAATTTAATGATCGCATTGATTTTGTGTTAAATGTTTAATATGCATGCATTTTAAATCGACTGTAAATGAAATTCTGATTTTAAAATGTATTTAAAACGGTAAATGAGCACATAATAATCTTGTTAGTGTTTTTAGTTCTTATTAGTTGTATTAGTGAAATGCTGGTGTGAGCTTATTGGTATTGATTCGACGTGAAAATGCTTGCTTTGCAGTCCATCATGTGAAATAATTATAATTGTTTGCTATTGACAGAAGTTTCATTTTTAATTAGCTGTTTTGAAAATTACACCTTTGTCTCTTTGTTGCTGCAGCTATGCAAATTGTTTGAAGCTTTGTATGTTGGTGGAAAAAAATAATTTGTCATATGTAGAAAACTTGTTTTATTGCTTCAGAATTGTTGATTTAGATACCTTTTAATATGAATGTTTTGTGATTAAATGCCATTTATATTTTAGCACAGTTTTAGTTTTTAGATCATTGAAATAATTCTACTTTTAAATAATTTAATTTAATTTATAAAAGTTATTTATTTATTTTAAATAGTAATTATTATTTAGATGTAGTAACATTTCCCCCCCTCTTATTTTCACTGAAGTTAGATTTGTAAACACTGGTCGTATTTTTAGAATATGCAGGGATCAGAATTCACTTTGATTTGCTGATTTTCTTCTGCGGGCGTTTGGCTGTGTATTGTGCGTTTACTTAGAGCTGGGCAGCAGAATAAGCGTCAGACTGTTTCATATCTGATTGCTCTCCAAAAAGACCACTGAGACACTGATGCCATTAAGTATTAAAGGCTTTAAATGTGTTCCTTTGCTTTTGTTGTGTATTGTTTGAATTCATTAATTTAATTGTATTATTTTTTGCTTTGTGTTTTTGGTTTCTTTGGTTTTGATTAAAAACTACAGCGAAATTACATATTTTTTATATTCGATTTTACAGTCATTTTTAATTATTTGTTGATGAATTAAAATCAGACATGCATCTAAAATATGATCATTTTGACTTAAAAAAAACACCTTAAAATAATACATACAGTTTAAAATATAGCAGAACTCATCATGTAAGCCTGAATATTCCACAATAAATTAGGAAAGCTGGATTTCCTCAGTAGCAGTATTTCTCTTTACGCTGAATGTCAGCGCGCTAACTGAAGCTGAAGCTTAATTTGAGCGCACATGAAAGCAACACTGACCTCCGTTCGCATCGAGAGCCGCTCTAATCCCTCTCCCAACAGTTCACTCCTCTACTGCACGCCACACAATGCCGTGACTCACAGCGCTGGCATACATGCCTCTCCCCGGACACCTTGCTTTATTATGAAAGGCCGGTTTGTTTTGGTAACTCAAGTACAATCAGAAAGAGCATTGGAGCCTGTTTATTTGTTTATTCATTTGTATGTGTTTTGTCTCTCAGGAGGGCTACGGGGTGATTGTGCTGAACCCCAACGAGAACTCTCTGGAGGTGGAGAAGGTTCCGGATCCAGCCAACAAACCGTCCCCGGATGCCTCTGATGAGCCGGCTGAAAAGAGAGAGAGGAAGGAAGAGCGGGAGAACAAGAAAAAGAAGGACTTTTATGAGAAGTATCGCAACCCACAGAAGGAAAGAGAGATGGAGCACATCCCGATTCGAGTGAGTGGCCGAAGGAGGATGATGGGTAGGAGAGAGAGAAAAGAATATGGGGTGAAATAGAGGGTGAGAGGGGGTTTTAGGCAGCTGAGTGAGTGGGCCACACATGTGTGGTCAGGAGGCTGCGGAGAGTTTGGACACCATCCATTTTCATCTCGCTTTCTCTGTTTGTAAAAACCCAGCTTGATAAGCACAGTTTTTATTCCTTGATGCACTTAGCTCCCTTTTTCCCTTCTCTTTCTTTCTTTCTTTCTTTCTTTCTTAACATTAATTACATCACAGATATGAACCATTAGGGGGAGGGACATTTTAATTCTAGAGAGCATCTGATTGGACAAAAATCTGTGCAGTGCTGGATGAGTCATCAATAAATTTGCTCTGTTTTTCCAGTAAAGAAACACAGTCAATTTTAAACGCAAATATCTGCTAAATATTAATTTGGTCAACCTTTAAAGTCTTGATGAAACATAAGTAGTAGTTTAGTTTTTTTTGAAAAGAAAAAAAAGTAAGGTGCTTTTTTTTTAAATCCATGTTTATATACAGTCGATTTTGAGATGTGTCCGTTGCTGTCAAAAATGGAGGCTAGGATTTAAGTGGACTAAATGATTGGAAAATTCTGGCATAGGTCAACAGACAGAAGTATGTCATTTTCACAGGAAGATATTTTAATTAAAAATTGTGAAGTCCTAAAAATGCATAGATGTTTCATTCACAATAAGATCATTAACATGCATTTAGAAAATAGATAGCATGAATTTAAATTTCATGTTGACTTTAAGAGTACAAAGCATACAAATGATCTTAAAGCTAACAGAAATTGAATAGGATCTTCAACAGACAGCTTAGGTTAGTCAAACTTTTTTATTTATTACAGTATTTACAGATTATACAATACACAGTCTCTCAAACACACACATTTTTGTGTATACATTATGCACTCCGTGCACAAATAATGCATTCTAAAAAAAAATTATAATAATTTCTAATGCAAAACCATGACGCAAACGGATGAAACAAGGAAGCATCAATTGGAAATACATACAATTTGTCTTCCGAAAGTTAGCGCTTTGTCTTATCACCATTTGACGGCCACGTCACATATCGTCACACTTCTTGTGCTGTCATTTACCGTCGTTGACTCAGTAGCGGTGTGTGAGCTGTCAACACACTTCTGAGACTAACTTCACACACACACACACACAAAGCACACTGAGGTATAATTATCTGCACTATTAGCATCAAGTCAGCTTTAAAACCCTCATACCTCTCACTTCACCTCTTTTTGTAAACAAATTCTCTTAATTACCCTCTTTTTATTGCCGTAAACTAACTCTGGCATCTATCCTTCCTTAATAAATTCTCATTGAGGACAGAGTTCTGTGGTGTTGCCCAGATGAAGTTGTTTTTTAACACACACACACACACACACACACACGCTCCGTAAGAGAAAAAAAAAATCTATGAAATAGCCATCAGAGTGTGAATCTGAGATTTCAACACCTCGTCCGTTTCTGAGGCGTTTCATCAGTGTTGGTGTGGTGAATAAAGGAAGTTGCTCTCCAGGCTGCTGTGTATAATGGAAAAAACTCACTGTCAATATCTATAAGAGCCTGGCACTGCTGACATCTTCATGCGCACATACAGCAATGTGTGTTTATGAGTAAGAGATCGTGAAGGAGTGTGTGTATGTCTCCGAGAAGAGCCGCATCACCCTGAAGAGATGGAAGGGAAGAAACCATATTATTGTCTTAATAAATATTTCAGCTGGGATAGTTTGGGATTCATATAATGAGATGACTTAGCATCTCTCGCTCTCCTCCTGAACTTTTGGCACATTGCAAGTCTATTGGTATGAGATTGTTAGTCCAGTTCTGCCGGATGGCCTTGCAGTATTCTGCACTCTTTCCACTCTTCTGCATTATGCAGCTTCAGACTGGAGCGAGCTGCAGCGGCACAAGGACATGCGCTGATGACTGGGTGTCTCTGACTTATACTGTATGTGTGCTTGCGAATTCCTGTAGGGAGAATTGCCAAATGGAAATGCATGCAAATTGGAAAAGCCGTTTTGTTTTGAACCACTGCAGGAAAATATTAAAGAGACTCTGTTGAGATGATTTCAAGCTTTCGTTTATGTGTGTTGTTGGCTTGTTTAGTTTTTATATAACTAATATCCTGCAGCACATTGTCAGTGGCTGAAATGTAATGATTCAGCACTCTGATTTAATTTTCGTTGTATACTTTAAGATCCTCTATGATTGTTAATGGTTTATGTGTACTGGTACTTAAGTGATTATAGTTGCATAAAAAACATACTGTGGAAAGACTTTCATAACATTGGAAATAGTTTCATAACATTTACAAACATTATTAGCTGTGCTTGTTAAGGCAAACATTGCTATTAGTCTTGCAAATATTTTTTTCCCCTTCTTCTAATATCCTAACCCTAAATGTTAAACTTAGGTAGACCCAAGACCTTTCTAGGCACAGTGTGATTAAAAACTCAATGGTGGGCTCTTTAGAAATTGGCTAGCAATCAAACAAACCCCTAAAACCACTCAGAACACATTAGCAACCCCATAGCAATGCTCTGGAAGGCGTTTAGCATAGTGTTGGCAAGTTTTTCATTAGCAAGTACACACATTTTCAACAGAAAAAACGAATATAATATTAAAAACTAATATAATATAATTATAAAAAATTAACAGATCATTGGTTAATTTTAATTCAGTTATCCAGAAATGTAACCACACTTTTTTTCGTATGTTTTAAAACGTATTAATGTTGTTTCCTAGTGACAACACAGACTCGCTACAATATTTTTTGGTAGCACTTTCCAATAAGGGTGCATTAGTTAATGCTAATTGATGCATTAACATTAGCATTAACAAAGCATTACATTTGTTACAGTATTTATTAATCTATTTTTATTAACACTAGTTAACATTAGATTAATAAATGCTTTAGAAGTGTAATGTAGTTAACTAATGTTAACAAATGGAACCTTATTGTAAAGTGTTAACCAATTTTTATTTATTTATTTAAAAAAGTAACTTAAAATGTGTCAAGTCAATACTTACAAAAAGAAAAAAAGGTTGTTTATTTGTTAGATTGATTATGTTAATCTTTAGGTAGCCTTCATTTTTATTTATTTGTTTATTATTTTTATTATTATTATTTGTTAGATGTTTTTTTTTTTTGTATTTACTTAAATACAAAACTTAAGTACCTCCTGTTATGAATTACTGATCTATATTCATTGGCATTCTTTCAGTTAGATACCATGTTCTGACAAACGTGTACAAAGACGTAGGAATCATACGCACCGATTTACATATTTGATAAACAGCACTGAAGTCCTCCATGACTTCATTTTAGCACACGCATTATTTGGTACGTAATAGCATTGCATCCAATCAGATTTCTGTATATGAGTCTACTCAAATCTTTTTCACACATTTTTTATGAATTTATAACCACACTGATGTCCAGGTACATTAGCATGCGTATGTGTGTGTATTTGTGTGTGTTTTCTCCTCCTCTCCACCCATCCTCTCAGCTCCTAAAGTAGGAGGCGGGTCACAGCGAGTCCCATTCTCCCAAAGTTTTTAATCTTTTATAGTGGCATTGTACGCAACTGAACCTCCTCTCCTCCCCTCCTTGACTCCCCGTAGAGCACTAGACCACCTGCACGTCGCTCCGGCCGGGCCCTGCAGCTTCGGGCTTTGGTAGCATTGAGTTGATTAATACACTTCCTTACCCCCATTAAGGAGCCCTTAACTGCCTTTAGCACTCTTACTTTTTAGCCCCCCTTCGGGCTGCGAGCCCCCAGGCCTGCCTAATCTCCCTGCGATCTTACAGATCACAGCCCCAGCGGCCCACGTCTGCTGACGCCGAAGAAGAGGGGTGGACATGAGAACCGGGGGGCCGAAATAGTGGGGGTGGCATACAGAGTTTTTTTGGGAGTTCACTTTACTCTGAATTTGAGGCCTAATCCAGTTACCTATTTTCTGTCAGCCAAGCGGAGGAATAGCAAGAACAAAACCCACATTCAGAGCTTAAGAAGCTTCCAAAGATTTCATTCAGGCCTGAGCGGACCCGGCTTAGGGCCCCAGCCCCAAGGGGAAAAGAGCAAGTGGACAAAAAGCCCAGTGCGCTCAGCCTTTCTCTAAAGCACCACTTATTTTTGTAAATGACTAGAATCCTTCTCCTAACACTTTTTTTTTTCTCTCACATTTCTTATTGTTGCTTTTTTTGTAAAACGGTTCGGGCGCGAGAGAAAGGGAGAGCACTTCGTCAAACATTCAGACGCAGCAGCTTGTGGGAGGTGTTTTTCTTTTATTTTCTTGCTCTTTCCATCTCTCCATTTATTCTTTTCTTAAGTGCCTGCAGAACTTTAAGTGTCAGATCCTTGTGGAGATGGCATGAGTTTATTGAACGCTCAAGATCGCCATTGCTTTCATACATGTACGCTATGACCTAACAAGAGAAAAACAAAACATCCATTGACACTAGGCCTCTGCTTTACCTTGTTTTGCAACACGCAGTTCTGCCTCTTGTCGCATTTACCGTGAATTGATTTTCTAGGCAATAATGTTTAAGTCTTGGGTATGTTAGCTGGAAAATAATGCTGAAAAATAAAAGGGTGGCCTTTATAGTTATGATAGAAATGTTCTGGGTTGATGAAATCTGGCACAACACATTGAGCCTTATTCGTGAAACACGAGCAGAACTGTGTAAATCATTCGTGCATCCATTCATGCAACAGTTTTACGTGCAGTTTATACAGAAATTTGTTCTGTTCATGTTTTATGAATAAGGCCCATTGGGTTTCCATGAATTATAGCACACAAGTTTTCTTGCTTGCATATTTTATTTTGCTTCTGAAAATTCACTGAAATTTTGTTGTAAATTTTGTAATTTCTTTATCTTTTTTTTTATTATTATTTTTTAAGGGAGCACATGCCTGAAGTTAGTAATTATCATATTATATGGCCAAAATATTTTCATATAACGGCTTATAGCCTGAGTGTAATAATAAATAATAAAACATTTATTTGTCAATTGTAATTTATTCCTGGGTTAGCAAAGCTGAATTTTCAGCAGTCATTGCTCCAGTCTTCAGTGTCACACCATTCTTCAGAAATCATTAAATATGCTTATTTGCTGCTCAAGAAACGTCTTTTTATTATCAATGTTGAAAACAATTGTGCTGCTGCTCTTGTAGTTACTGTGGATTTTTTTTAAATTCTTGAATAGAAAGAAATATCCTTGCTGAATTAAAGTATTACTTACTTTAAAATAATAATAATAATATAGGCAAAATAACAGTTTTGGATAGAAATTTGTGTACACACATAGTGAATGAGACTTTTTGTAATTTAAAGAAATTTTTGTGACCAACAATTTTTTTTTTTTTTGTAGTAGTAGTATGCAATAAAAACTTTCCAAAGTCAATATTTAGCTAAACAATTTATGTTGTAATGCTTTACCAATATCTTGCATATGATTATGAATGCAAGCATGTTGTGTTGTCTCTATAATGTGCTCCAGAATCATATAAAGTTGTCACGGATGGGGCACTGGTAGGACGTTAGCGTCGGTTCAAGGGGTTACTGCTGGTGTTCCTATTTTGTCTACCTCTACTGCGTCCTTCGTCTCCACAGGAACGACATCCATTATTTATCCCTCGTCTTCTCTCTCCTGTTCCCCCGGGGACGAGAGGAATCCGTGTTTTGGAGATGTACTGTTTCCCAATGCCTGGCTCGTACATCCCTAACCTACATGTCTATTAGATATGGCCCAGCCGAGCCGGAGATGTCAAGAGACTTGTATTCTGGCTCGGGTTGTATCAGCCTCAGTCAGTGTTCCCGTAGTTCAGGGACACTTCTGGAGGTCCTCTGTGTGTATGTGAACTTTGGCCTTGAAGACCTTCCAAGTAACCCCTCATTGCCAACACAAGCGTGGCAACCGGACGTGCCTTAATTAAACTTCTGAACTGGTGATATGGCCGCAGCAGAGGTCAGAATCACAGGTTATGAGGTTTTCTGCTGTTTCAAGTGTGTGTGTGGGCG
>NW_015546072.1:520344-544597 GCF_001515605.1 Sinocyclocheilus anshuiensis | reverse complement strand
ATATAAAAAGCAAATTCCATATATGTGCCACCACATGTGGAGAGAAAAAAAAAACTATAAAATAAAATATGCTACATAAACTTAAACCTCTTAGATAAACTTTGGATGGCAAAGGTTTCTGACAGTAAATGACAATCATTCATACAGTGTTTTAAACCATGTATAATGCTTCTGTTCTGAGTTGCAGTAACTTTTTATTTTATTTTACTCACCAAAGCCAAATTTTGCACAATTTGGTGCTTACAGACAGTAGATTTTGGAACCTGGAAACATATGATTCATATAGACCTGTGTTTATCTTTTACAAGTTACATAGAGTGATTTTCATAGTATGAATGAAAAGTAAAAAAGGAAATGACAATTAAAAAAATTGGCAGATTGATCTACTCTCTAGTTATTTATAAATATTTAGAGAGAGAAAGTGAGAGAGAATGTGAAGTGACTGTGTGTCTGAGGCAGCTGTCTCCATGTGCCCGTATGTGCGTGTTGTCCTGTTATTTTTGCATATGAACTGCTTGTCAACCCTTGCCACCGTCTGAGATCTCCTCTCGCTGAAGCTGTGCATTGTAACGGCTCTCGGGGTGAATCCCGCTGTAACTCGGCTCTGATGTCTGCTCCCAATCTTCCCGTTAGGTCAACCAAGAAACACATCCAATCTGCTGTCAGAAGCCAAACCAAGGGCCTTCACAGCAGGCCTTCACCACCAAACGACACACGAACCACTGTCTGTGCCTTCTTCCCACTAACATCAATTAAAGCAAGGCAGTAATTTAATCTGACAATCACAGGCTTTGAGTGAGACAGGTTGAGATGTCACAGAGATGACCTTTCTGCCCACATGCAGCCAGGAGCTGTCTTTTGCCTAGGCCTTTGTAGTTTGTTAATGAGATATTGATTTGAAACAATGCACTAGCAAATTTGGTCGAGATTAGCTCCATGCTAACAAGGTCACAGCGCTATCACAGTACAGTCTCGTGTTTATCAGCATCATACCTCCACCTCCTTTATTTAAGAGCCCTCTTAGGGGGTCTGTAACCCCCCCCGCCCCATGCCGTTTTAATTTCCTGTTTTCCCTAAGCATGTTGATATTCTGCCCACATCTTCTCCGTTGGCCTCTTTTGTCATCTTACTGGCTTTCGGTGAGCTCGCTAGTCGTTAATTACTTGTGATTTTCAAGTCATCTCCTTGGTTTGTGTTCTCTCCCCCCTTTTCCCTCCGCTAGATATGAGGGCTCCTGCCGCGGTCACACTCTTTTCTGAAGGAGCACCTTGTCTGGAACTGGCCAGGTGTTGACGGCAAATCTGCAGGAAGTGAGTGCCAGTGCTCATTTTGCCAGCCCGAGGCGTCTAGTGTTCCATGCACGCTAACAGCGCTATCAGGAAGTCCACGCGCCGCCATGAAACCCAGTCTCAGCCTTATCCGAGTATACAAACCCAGCACTCACACTGCCAACTTTCAAATCCCTCAGCATTATCGGCTTTCCCAGACTCCTATTTCTTACTATCAGTCCGCGGTCTCTGTAAACGCTAGCCATGTGGAGCTAGCGACAGGCTAACGGACGTTTGAGGCACTTAATGTGAATCTCGGCAAACACCGGGAAAGTAGGTCCACATTCTAATGGCTCCGGTGATAATACAAAACACGCAGTTACCTCCTTGGATTGTTTAATGTTTAATCGTTTAACTAAATGAAAATAATCCCATGTCCTGCAGAAAAGCTACTACTGGCCATTGAAATGAGCTGAGAGGATTGTGTTTGCCCAGTGCGGCTAGAAAGAGTTTGGCTTGTTTGTTCCGATTGAGCTTTTTAAAGGTGATACTTAGCAATCGGAATGTCGTGAAAAAAGTTCTTGGTCTGATTAGGACAAGTAGTACGTACAGACTAGAGATTAAAAGTAATGTTAATTCGGAACTTTAAATCAAAAATGTATCGATAAAAATATCATGGTTTCCATAAAGAATATTAAGCAGCACAAATGTTTTCAGCATCGATGTTTCTTGAGCACCAAATCAGCATATTAAAATAATTTCTGAAGGATCATGTGACACTGAAGGCTTGAGTAAGGACGAAAAATGGAAGTAACAGGAATAAATTACATTTTCAAATGGGGCTGGAGTTACGCTCATTGTGGATCTAAAATGGAGCTGTGAATCTTCATTTAATGGCATTTTTCTTCTGATTGCTGACAATGAAGGTGATAGAGAGAAAGATGTGCAGGAAGAATCTGTCATGCTGCAAAAAAGGAAGAATTTATTTTAGAAGCTGTGCTCACATCCTATATGCCAATTCAAGGGGTTTGCAGAGTGTGGGACACCTCCAAACGACTTTGCTCAGATTGTGTGGAGTATTTCCAAGAAGTGTATTAAATTGATAAGAGAAGGAAAAGAGAAAAACTCAAATAGTGCGCTGTTATAACAGATAATGACAGATGTTGTTGAGGTGAAACTGAGGAAACCGCAGTCTGTCAATTGAGATACGTTTACGCTGACAGACATGCATGTGGTCACATAATGTACATGTGCTGTTGACATGGCATGTGGTTTGACAGGACTTTCATTCATTTTTAGTGGATCGACATTATTAAGTTGGATTTTGCCTGTGAATATACAATTATCTAATTATTATTATTTTTGTTTTATTTTTGTAAGCAATTTCAAGTGAGATGTGAGATTGTCTTGCTGTGATAAAAAAAAAAACATTAAAATGAGCAATATGGAGTGAAATATGATAAGAAGAAGAAGAAAACGAAAAAGTTTTGTTAATGACTTTTTTTGAATTACATATTTGAATTACCTTAAAAATGTCAGTTTACAGTTTATTGAGTCCCGTGGAGCTAAATCCAGTTTTAAATAGGCAAAAAATAGGTGGTGGACAAAATGTGGCAGATGTTACTTGTGTGTGAAAAGTGATATCTAAATATTTATTTATTAATTATTGCTATGTTAATTTGTCACACTGGAAGTAGAAGGTCAATATGAGCTCCTTGCATTGTGGGATACAATATCCAGAGCAGTTTGTCTTCTGTACGTTTAGGCAAATGCACTGTGGTGAGTCATCCGGATATTGTTTGTCTGCATATAGAAAACTGCATACAGTGCTATATATATATATATATATATATATATACTGTTTAGCAAAAGTACAGTATGTTAGTATGCTGTTCCAAACAGCCAGTGAAGACGTTGAATATTTATGTGGATTTACTCCATGTTAATTTTCTTAGTCTTGAACTAAGTCTTGACTCTGCATAATAGAAAGAGAGATTTTCAGCCTTAAATAAGAATTTATGTGTTTACCTGGAAACTAGCATGTGGGCAACTAACCATTGGCAACAGTTAAAATAGTTTAACAGCTTGAAAAAAACCTGCAGTGCAACGGCAGTGTCTTACAGTGTGACATGATGCACTCTGTCTATAACTAATTTTATTCACAATCTTTATGCACTCTGTCTATAACTAATTTTATTCACAATCTTTCTTTCTTTCTTTCTTTCTTTCTTTCTTTCTTTCTTTCTTTCTTTCTTTCTTTCTTTCTTTCTTTCTTTCTTTCTTTCTTTCTTTCTTTCTTTCTTTCTTTCTTTCTTTCTTTCTTTCTTTCTTTCAATCTTTCTTTCTTTCTTTCTTTCTTTCTTTCTTTCTTTCTTTCTTTCTGCATGATATTTAAGTTCATTGCAAAATCTCTAGAATTAAATAAATATAATTAATATTAATGCATTAATAAATAATGATCATGAGAATGATCGTGAGAATGTATACATTTTAAAACTGAAATTATTCATTTATTTATTTTAAATCCTAGCTTAATATGCAGTCATTGATAACTATGGCATACATAGGTTGACTTTCAGTTTGTCCATGCAATGGGAGACAAAGAGAGCGTTTGAGGATCTTGTCATTATTTTTGCAATTGTTTTTGGTGATGCTAGCGATGCAGAAAGTTACATCCATACGTATTCAGAAACATTGAGACATGTGCAACAGGTCTGCACACTCTGGGAGTCTTCCAGGTCTTGTGCATGCATGGATGAGATGAAGGCTGACAGCGAGAGAGAGAGAGAGAGAGAGAGAGAGATAGAGGGTGAACCTGTCACCAGGAACTGGTCTCTACGGATGTATTGTTTCGCAGGAGCTAATTAACCCTAGGAAATAATTACACAAATATGCAAATGCTGTTTAGATAAGTGTGGGCTCTATCAGAGGAGGTAGTCAATCATAGGGGAAGGGTTGGAGGGAGTCGGTGGTCTGTATGTGCTTGTGTGTACGTATGGGCCAGGTGTCAGACTCTGTGCCGGGGTGATAAGGGGAGGGGGATGTTACCTGGTTTTGTGTGGCATCACCCTTGTGCAATAGTGGAGACTTCATTTATTAAAAAACACACACTTATGCACAGACAGAACAGCATAACGTTCAGTTTGTTTGCTTCACTATAAAATAACCTTCCAAGATGCACTCTTGTAATTGCATTTGTAATTTGTAACTTCTGTGTAAACATTTTTTTTAAACAGTCATGAAAATTACAGCAAATATTTTATTTTTTGTTATTTTATTTTGTTGTTTTTTGTTGTGTTTTGTTTTTTTCTTTTGTTTTCTTTTGTGTGCTTTGTAGGGATGTAACGATTAACCGCGAGCCGGTTGAAAATCCATTAAAATATGTGACGATTCAAATCGGTTAATATGCAAGTGCTATTAGTATATTACTATAGTGTTATATTTCAATTTCAGAAAGAAACGTGCAGCATTTTGTCCAAGCAATAATAAAAGGACACATTTAATTTATAATTTGTCTTAAATCTCATTTTGTAAAAAAAATAAATAAATTGTGAATCGTGAAATCAAAATCGTGAATCGAATCGTGAGTTGAGTGAATTGTTACATCCCTAGTGCTTTGTGTTTTGTTTTGTTTTGTTTTGTTTTGTTCTGAGGTGTATTCCAGAAAGCAAGGTTAACTTACCATCTGCCAAACCCTGAACTTTCGGTTGCTTAACCCAAACCTTGCTTACTCGAGGTATGCTGGTTCCAAAAACGCGTCCGGGAGTAAGTTCATTCAACACCGAGTATGTTCCTGGTTAACATGCAAGACATTCTCAACAGAGTGACGAATCGACGAGTCACTATGGAAACGAACGCTCAGAAAAACCACGCCATGCGTCTTCTTTCTTCTTCTTTTGTTCAAATGCCGTTTGCATATTTGGTTCATATCGCCACCTAACAGGTGGCTGTGCAATCATTTTTCTCTTTTTATTCTCCGTTTAATCTTTAATCCTTGAGAATAAGAATTATATTGTTTGTTTGATGCTAATTATATTATATAATAAGTCATATCAGATATGTATTTTCATCAAATTTTCGGTATCTGTCACACCCACTGGAGTCTCGTCAAATGCTATGGCTACTTACATACCCTGAAAGTTGCCTCCGTTTTTGGAACCGAAAGCTGAGTTTATCCGCTTACTTACACTTAAACATACCTGGGTATGTCACATAACCTGCTTTCTGGAATACTCCCCCTGTTCTGTTCTGTTCTGTTGTTGTTGTTGTTTTTTTTTTTATTTTGTTTTGTTTTTTAAGGCTGAACTGAAAAAATAGCCTCAACAAGTGTCTACATGCAAACCAAAAGCTACCTTAGCTTTTATGCTACGTGACTTTTAATGTATGTTTAATAGCGCTGTCACACATCTGTGCATACTGTATGTTGTATAAGTGCATATCTTATTGTGTAAGTGTATTATTTAAAATAGTATTTTGCCTCTTTTAATTAGTTAGTATATAGACTTAAGGGTGGACTCTACTGACTTGTGCCTGCCACTTTTTGTGTTTTCCTGCCCGCATGGCATTGGTTACATCAATAAGATACAATAAGACCAGGGACTTTTATTTAGTGAGTGGATATAAACGAATTACTGGCCACTACATCTCTTTTTGGCCATGTGTCCTGGCTTGCGTGTGTGAGCACTGAGAGCTTTATGAATATGAAATGCGCTGCACTGTGATGATGACTCAGCTTTGGTTCTTCAAAACGCTTTGATGTCTGAGGGTGCGACAGAAAGACATGCAGACTCGTCCCCGTTTTCACCGCCCTGCACCCACCTCCCAGCCGTCCAAGGAGATCTGGGCTCAGCGCTTTCTGCCAGTTGCATCACGCCGTAACCCCCCCCCTCCCACCAGCCTGTTTATTTACTTTCATATCTGTGTCCCCTCGCCAACACAAGCCATCTCGGTGACAGGAAATCTCTTCCCTCCTGCCAGCTCCTTCAGCTCTAATTCACTTATTATTGTGCTTTTCAAAAAGCTAATCAATGTGGGAGAGCTGATGCAAGATCATGAGAGAGAGGCTAAACTCAGGGCAAGGCTGCAAACTTTCAGGAGCTGATTGCGATAAGGCCAGCTCTTTATATCATGCAGCTGTATAGCTGCCATATTCGCCGTTTTATGTCACCGACACCCACGTTCACTCAGTTGTTGCTAGCGATTTTCCTCTAATTTAGTTGTTATTCTACATTTAAACGATTGCCGTATTTGCAAACAAACACGCAGATCGATGTTGCATGCGCCAGTGAATGAATGAATGCCCTTTTTCTTCTTTCTCTCTCTCGCCTCACATTCGTAGAGCGTTATAACCCCAGGCCAGTGTTAATTACGAGTGTTGTGTTTGTGCCCTGCTTGTGTGACCTTCCCATGTAGGCCGATTATGTGTTTATCGCTCCTATAGACGCCGTATTGATCAGTCAGCGGGGTACAAATTAAGATTTAAACTTGACGTCACACAATCTATTGAGTTTTGCATTGGAGGCATTTGCAGTATGCAAGATTCATTGATTGAGTAAGATATATTTAACTGTGTGAATGTGGCTGTGTGTGAGTTTATGGGTGCTGTCTTCAGGCTAACTTAAAGGTCAAATCTTTGTTATTTTAAAAAAAATAAAATGTGTTTTAGTAGATCGTATATTCTGTATATTTTACCGTTTTTATTTTATGTAAATATAGGCCTACATTTTGATTAAAATATTAGTGAGTTCATTAAAAGGGGTATCCACATATATCAACTTTTAATCTTTTTTTTTATCTTATTTATTTATTTCCCTGTATATCTCTAAACTTTTCCATGGACCCTCAAGCACTCCCTTGTAGCCCCTTTAAAACTCCTGTTTTAAAATTTCAAGGAAAATTCTATTTCTCATTATAAGACCCCTTTAACTTCAGTTATTCCCACTTTGTCTTTACAGGAAAACAGCACTCCTGAGGAACACACACTCTATGTGTGGGACCACTTCATCTCTAAATCACTTGCGAAAAACGTCCTCATCGTGGCACACAGCTATGGCGGCTTGTCATTTGTGAATTTGGTAAGTATTTGTTAGAGGTTATTATTATGAAAAGCCCTCCCCCCCCACTCCCTCAACACACACACAGTTGTCTTCACCGGTGGGAAAAGCAGCAGAAGAGAGAGCGAAATGATTAAAAATAAATAACACTTAGTTTCTTTGAGAAAGTGCTGCTTTTGTAAACAAACCAGTTCATCCTTGTCCTAAGGCACTATCCACTTCCTTGAGCGGGAGGGAGGATGAAGAAAGAATGAGAAACTGCAATGAGAGCTACAGCTCTGTTAAAGCATGTAGACAAGTATGCATAACAACAGACCCTGAGAGAAAAGAGAAAGAAGTCATAGTCTCTCATTTGGTCTAAAAAATGTTTTGTGTAAATAGGGTTAATGCACCCTAAAAAGAAAATTTGGTCATAATTTTTTTTTATTAATAAATTTGTGCAATTATTAGGCAACTAGATTACATAATTTTCCCATTAACCTTAAATAGAAAAAAATGCTTTAATAATTAACTAATAAAAAACATATAATAATTATTTGTAATCTAATAACATATTGACCATTTATAACATTTTGGGGCCAATATAGACATCCTTATTTTCAGTGCCTTTAATGAACCTCCCATCTGTTGGATCTGTCATTTTCTTGGCCTGTTCAAAGATAGTTACTTTTCCCCCTCACTAAATCTTATGTTTGAGAAGATCTCCATCAGGTTAGAGCATTGTCCTACATTAAGGTCATTGTCAATTCAATTCAAGTTTTATTTGTATAGCGCTTTTCATGATACAAATTGTTGCAAAGCAACTTTACAGCAAATTAAGGGTCAACAATATTTAGTGGTAGCTTATCAGTGGTGACTGTCAGTTAATGTACATATGGCAGAAATGTACGGAAAAATCAATTAAAGACGTAATCAAACGATGATGGACGATGAACACTATTAACAGCAAATATTATATGATGCAATCAAACTTATAGCAAAATGTGGTAGTTCTGTATGTTGTTTCAGGGTTGACATCATCTGAGGTCCTCTGAGGGGTTGGCATCATCTCTTCTCAGGTGTTCTGGATCCAGACTGAAGCTTGTGTAAATCCTAGTTACATCCGTGGCAAAAACAGAGAAACAAATGGAGACATAATTAGCGTAGCAGCTGTTCCAACCAAGCAAAATTTATTTGTTTAACCCAAACTAAAGAATAATAATGTGCATTTGATCAGATATAACTGCAGTAAAAGATTATGAGATGCATTATTTGAATGCTTGGCCAAAGAGATGTGTCTTTAATCTAGACACAGTTCGGTGAGTTCCATCACGATATATACGTCATTCAAGCCGACCAATCAGGTTGTGAACGTATCACTATGCCTTTAGGTTCGGTGTCTTTAGGTTTGCTGTCAAAAATGCCAATGTGAACGCTTAGCGGACCAGGACCAAATGTATTATTTTCCGTTTTGGTCCGGACCAAATGAACCAAACTACAAGTGTGAACACACCCTAAGTGAATTTTATAATGAAAATCGGAAAGCATTTCATTTCAGTAATTGTGTGTGCGTATTATTTACTGTAATTAAATAGTTTAATGTATATAGAGTTTACTATCAGCATCATGCCACCCTGCTTACTACACATTCAGTACTAGACCTAAAAGAAATCCCCAAAACCTACTCTTAGCTACACATACAGTGCATCAACATGTTATCTGGTGCATTTTTAAATGCACTCATGAAAACAAGATTGTGCGTTCATGCACTTGAGTAGAGAACATCTGAGCCCGAGGGCTGTTTGAACATTTCGTTGTTGTAATGAACACTCACTATCCTCCTCGGTCGAGTGCGTTCCCTCAGTTATGTAAATCTCCAGCTGGAAGGGAGAGAAAATGCGATCAGAGACACCAGAAAGAGACGAAACATCACAGAGAAACAGAAAGCAGTCAGGCCGCTCCGGACAATAGCTGTCGCATGTACTTTCATTTAACGGCCTTTCATCAACATGACAACAACTACACGGCATGAGGAGACTCTTTACTCTCCCTTTAATCTAGATTTAAACAGAGAGAGTGTGTCTGAACCCCAAACGTTATTAGGAAGGCTATTCCAGAGTTTGGGAGCCAAATACCTCCTTTAGTGGACTTTGCTATCCTAGGTACTACCAAAAGTCCAGAGTTTTGCGACCTTAGGGAGCGTGATGGATTGTAGCGTGGTAGAAGACTAGTTAGGTACGCAGGAGCTAACCCATTAAGGGCCTTATAGGCAAGAAATAATATTTTGTAGCTGATACGGAACTTAATAGGTAGCCAGTGCAGAGACTGTAAAATTGGGGTAATATGATCATATTTTCTTGACCTGGTAAGGACTCTAGCCGCTGCATTTTGGACTACCTCTAGCTTGTTTATTGAAGATGCAGGACAACCACCTAGCAGTGCATTACAATAGTCCAGTCTAGAGGTCATGAATGCATGAACTAGCTTTTTTACTAGCATTGTCTTCTTGTATTCTCTTAAATTGTTCCAATGTTTGAAGAAAGCGTCTTCCAGAAACTGGTAGTAGTTGGGAGTTGATTTTCAGTTCTTCTGCCACCTGAAACGGTCCAGAGATGTACTTCTGGAGGCTCCAGGTATGTTTTATGTCTAGGAAATGGTGGCACTAGATGCTTAAAGGTTCTTAGTGGCTTCACGTTTCATTCTTTTACTGTAAATGTGCACTTTTTTTTCTTCTCAACCCATTTTTCATCCTACCGAATATGCTGAAACAAGTTTTGAAGTCATTGATGGCAAACGGAATTGGTTGTTGTATTTCACATGATCAATCTCAAGCAAGAACTTCTGAGAACTATAGTGGAGGTGAAGATTTCTATCTATTCTATGATTTTACAAGACTTGAAATATAATGTATAAGTCTTATGAGCTACTTTTACGGTGCTATATAGTCCTTGACAGCTAATGCCTCATTATATGGCACAGATTATTAAGATCATTCTCTTTTGTTTTCAAGGATGAAATTCAGTCATACTTGTTTCGAATGACACAAAGAGAAAATGATGACCACATTTTCTTTGATGAACTAACCTTTTACCTGAACCTCGTGAACAGTTTTCAGCTATGTACCCTGTGTTACATCACCTCTGGGGTCGAAGGTCAGGTAGCTTGTCTCAATCTCTAGTCTAGGTGTGTGCATTGTAAGGACAACTTCCCCAGGAGCACTCTGGCTAACCTTTGACCTAACATAAACACACACTTTCTTCTTTCTTACACACACACTCCTACACCTTTTCATGAACCCGTTCCTCTTTTCTTTTAAAGTGAGAAAAGGGAGCGTGGAACGGATGGCCACGATTTAGCATTCCTCTGATAATTCCAGGAATATGTGTTTTTATCTGAGGCAGGAGTCTCTGTGTTTCGTAATTTGAATATAACTGTTAAATATTTATGTGGCGTTGTGGCCGTGACAGCCCCTCGCTGGTGGAAGCATGGCGGTCTTCCTCCAGAGATCTGTTTAGCCACCTTTCTCTGATGCATCCCTGTTTTCCCCCCTTTTCTCATTTCCAAACACACACACACACACATAGACGGAATGCTCACTTATACACACTATTTCATATACAAACCATGCTTATGCCTTTCATTGGTTTGGTAATCTCTGGTAATGAGTGGCAGGTATATTCTGATGAATTGGATGACTGGAGGACTGAACTTAGTCGTCAAAAACACATATTATCTGTATAGATCTCATGAATAATGTTGTATAACATCTCAAGTCAAAATTGTTTAATCGTTTCAGCTGTTTGACATATTATTTTTTATAGTTTTGTAAATGCACTGGTAACTCCTCAAGCGAAACTTGAATAAAATTAGTATTTATTTTAGTTTTTATTTATTCATTCATTCATTCATTTAACATTACACTAACAAGAACTCAAATCATCTGTACATTTCATTGACTGTAACCCTATCTAATGAGAGGGCCGGTCATAGCAGATTGCCTGAAAACAGGCCGTCTGTGGCTTAATTACTGCTCCCTTTAACTCCTAACAAACATGTTTCTGATCAGGCACATCAAACACAGGCGGATTAATGTCTCCAGCATGTTGCCTCTCTCTCCCTCTCTTTCTTTTCATTGAAATTCGATTTCTTTTCGAAGGCAGTATGTAGTAATTATAGATACATCAAAGTGTGCCTTTAAGTAAGAGTGGTGCGTCAGGGTTGGATAGCTTTATGTCAGGACTCACTCTTCCATCTCTGTGTGCCTGATTCAACTGTCTCTGTTTCTTGTCATATCTGTGCCATGAATTCTGAGTTTGAGGAGACTGTAGACAAACTGTTCTCTCTTCACTCTCTGACACTCTGTTTTTCCTTCTTCTGACTCTATGGCTGCGCTTGAATTCCTGTTGCTTCATAGTATGTACTGAATTTGAACTTATCAACCATTAATGTGTAGTATGAATACATTACCAGATATACTGCATCCACCATGTTGACATTGTCCTGTGGCTCGTATTCATTGATCTATAATTAGTAATGGAAACCAAAAATAATGAAATTATTCTGTTTCATATTCCTTTTAATCATTCTGGTTACTTAAAGGTTTCTGGTCACTATTCATAATGTGTATCTTTAACCACATGTTGTCATAAACAGTCAGTAATTGAACTGATTTAAGTCTTACAAGCTGTAAACTGAGCGTGCTTGATTCATTAAAAGAACTGACTCTTTAGAATCATATGTTTGGGAATTGGACTACACTATAAAAACATCGGACTCATTCAAATAATTAGTTTGAGAATCTTACTACATTAGTTGTGCAGCATGCATTTAATTTATTAAAAAAGATTTGACTCATTAGAATTATTTGTTCTGGAATCTTACTACACTAGTTGTGCAATGTGTGTTTGACTTATTAAAAAGGTTTGACTCATTAGAATAATTTGTTCGGGAATCTTACTACACTAGTTGTGCAGTGTGTGTTTGATGTATTTAAAAAAATTGTTTGGGAATTTTACTACACTAGTTGTGCAGTGTTTGTTTGATTCATTGAGATCGGACTCATTAGAATAATTTGTTCTGAAATCTTACGACATTAGTTGTACTTTACATGTTTGATTCGCTAAAAAGAACAGACCAATTAGGATCGTTTACATGGGAATCGGACTACACTAGTTGTGCAGTATGTGTTTGATTCACTAAGAAGAACTGGCTCTTAAGAGTCATTTGTTCGGTAATCATACTACACTGATTGGACTGTCTGTTTCACACTGTAGATTCGGTAGCGTTGTTGTGGTGCATTTAATAAATATGCATGCTAATAAAATGTAATTTAATGTGGTGTTCCATCCACATCAGCAGAAGAATGCTTGTGCGAAAACTGTTTTACCCTACATTTTTCCAAATCTGTTGAATCATTACAATCATCTTCACCCATGGGATAGCAAAATGTACACTTCAGAATCTCTTAGGCCATTTCTGTTTAATTTTGTGGAACCATATTGACTTGCCACTTGATGTCCAGTGTAAAGTTTGGGTCCTGAAGCAAATCCAGTTGTGGTTCAATCCCCTTCATCTCACCTGATCATACCTGTCCCATATCCTTCTCCTTCTCCATCTGATGTTGTTTGATTGCTGCAGCAGTTGCTTTCATCTATGAGTCTAGCTGGAGGCCTGTCAGAGCAGCCGTCAGGGCAGAGCTCAGCTCCGTGTAACCTTCCTGACTCTCTGGCAGAGAAAAGAGCAGCCGGATTGGAGAAGATGGGGCACATTATGTAACGAGTTATGCAATCATACATCTGCCTCCCAGTGCACCAGTGTGTGGGTGCCCACAGCTTAGATGAAATAAATGGATCAAATATATGTGTCATTGGGTGTCGTTGTGCACTCACAGGTTCAGGTAAAAAGCTCAAACACCTGTGTGTGTGTGTGTGTGTGTGTGTGGATCAGGATATAAAACACTTCAATTGCAAGTTACAAGTAAAGAGGTATTAGAGGTTTTTATATTGTAAACATAATTGTTGGTCCCTGATGGAGAAGCATCAGAGCTCAGTTTCTTGAAAACCACTTCACTCTGGGGTGCTGCAGTCTAGACACCAAGGGTTTGGCTTCTCTTCTTTACCTGAATCATGAATCTTGGCCTGTAACACTATAGTCAACTGAACTTCAGAATACACGTTTTCTTATTGTTTCTTATGCTGTTATGCTGGTCTGGAATACACTACGTGATTTTTACAGTCTGGAGAAGTTGGCACTAGTTGCTGACAGTCAGAACCAGTCTGCAGATTTGAGTTGACAGATTTAATAGAAAATCCCATAATGTATTATTTTCACAAACTCCAATTTTTTAGCTTCAGACTTTGATTCCATCCAGTCGGAGGATATCAAACATGCTTGATATTTTCAGCCTATTTTAAAACACATATTGTTTTCATAATGTCACATGTCTCCTAGCAAAAGGTGCGTGACTTTGTTGTGATCAGATTGACTTTAAAGTCTGGTAGTGTATGATGCCCAGTTTTTCCCTTTGTGACTGTTCACAAAGTCGGTAAATGTATGATGCCTAGCGTTTTAAAATCTCTTCAGATTTTAAAAGTCATGTAGTGTATTCCAGCCTTAAAACTGAAGTCTTAAACACAGCTCTGCTGACTGTAAAACCTTCTGCTTGGAAAAGTGGGTCTGATATCTCGCTGATTCACTGGCTGCAGACTGATATGAAATATGAAACATTCACAACTGCAGAGATTTCTTTCTTATTATTAATTTAGAAAACAGTCATGATGCTTAATATTTTTATGTAAGCTGTGATACATTTTTTCAAGATTCTTTGATGAATAAATAGTTAAAGATAACAGCATTTCTTTAAAACATAGAAATCGTTTGTAACATTATAAATGGCTTTACTGTCACTTTTAATGAAATCAATGCTCCTGGCTAAGTACAAGTATTAATTTCTTTCAGAAAAATGCAAGTTTAAGTATTTTATCCATACATTCAGAATAATTCAGTTATTTAACTGCAATGAATATGATGATATTGACTAGTCCTAGTGTTTTTCTCTAAAATGATTGAAACACTTGCCATCGCTTGAAGCTCAGACTTGTTGATATTTGTTTGAGCACTGATGATCAGGTCTGACCGGGTGTGATGGTGAACTGGGTTCAAGTCCCGATTGGATGAATCACACAACAGACAAATGCTTTCATTGGACCTCAGCATTTTTGGAGAATTCCCCTGATTAACAGCAGACAGTCTTCCCAGACCCTGTGTGTGGATCGTTTCTGTAGCTTGAAAAGAGATCCTGACAATCAACATTGTAAAAGATTTCCCCCACTGTGGATTGCCTTTGTCCTTTTTACCTCCTCCCAGGCATTGTTTTCTTTATCTGCCTGTTTGAGCCATTTTCTGTTATTTATTTATTTATTTATTAATTTATTTGATTTATGACGGGCTGCTTCAAATCAAATTTTCCCTCCTGGACTTCTGTTGGGAGGGATTCACCAGAGAGAGAGCTTTGACTACAGCTCGGCAGTGGCTTATTTATATATTTCCGGCTCATTTTGTCATTAATTTCTGTTTGTTTTTTGAAGATGACGAGCAATCTAGCATGCACAGATTGATTTGGAGAATGGAAGCACGTCCGCATGCGGCTTTTAATTGATATCAATTTGCCGTCCAGGTGTGTTACGCTGAAACAGGGTCACAGAGGGGGTGGAGTTCTGTGTGTGCTAAGAATAATTAGCTTTCCATCTCACTGTCTACATACACAGCAGATCTGTTTCATGGTATTTCTGGATATAAATACTGTACCACGGTACATAAATATGGAACTAATGCATAAAGGATGCTTACTTTGAATGGGTTTTCTTCTATTAATTTTTTGAAACAATACTTTTGTTGCCGACTAGAAACTAGTTTATAATATGCTGAAGACTATATCATTAGTAATAATGTAAATAATAGTAATGATATTAGGCATTTAATATAGAACATGCATTTAATAGAACATTACAATTACTGTGTGATTATTTTGTACTGGTAATGCAGAACTGCTTATTTGTACAGCCAAGTCATAGTTATGTGAATCTAATGTGTGGGTGTTTGTGTTTATCATGAAGGATCATGAAGTGTGTGTCAGCTGTTTTGGGTTAAATGAGTTCTGATGCTGCTCAGTAAATGTTGTTAGACAGAACGTTGTTTAAGTGACATACACCGGTATTGCGGTATTTTAAAAATTCATATCATAACAAAAATAAACACCGGTATTCGGTATGAACCAGTATACCGCCCAGCACTAGTAGCTGCGTTTTATTGACTATATAAAGACAGTATAGACACTCTATCTGTTAAATATTACAAAGACGAACAGATCTCCAGGCAAGATCTTCTTCTGTCTTATGAACAAATTTTTTTCACACACAGCTACTTCAATATTTCACAATGTCAAATCCAAAAGCAGTTTATTCATGTTGTGTCGTATGACAATTATGTTATGGTGTCGCTCTCTCAAATGTTTTATTGTCACTTCTGTGTGTTGTTCTGTGATTTATGTTTGCCAGTGTGTTGTGTCTTAATTCTGTTTTGTTGTGGTCTAAATTTGTTTTGTGTATACAGTCTATTATTTGAGTAATTCTGGTGTTGTGGCTTATTCTCATTGTTTTGTGTTGTATTTCTGCTGTTTTGTCTGATTTGTGTGTATTATGGCTCTTTTTTTGTATTGCTGCTTATTGTGCTGTGGTTTAATTTACTGTTGCATTACTGTCTTATTTCTATTGCATCTTAAAACGGTTTTATTTTCAACTTTAGTAATGTTGGGCATCCCTTCACCGCCGCAGTTCTGTAAGGTCAACCTTATGCATTTAAATCAGACTCTCTCTCTGTCTGTCTCTCTCCCTCCCTCTCTCATTTTTTCCTCCCCCACTTCATCTTTTCTCTGTCACAAGCTTAATTAGCCGCTGCTTGTTAACAGGCTCAGAGAGTTTAGCGCATAAACATGGATGGAGGGATAAATTCACGCCGAAACGAGCGCACGATAAGAGAAATCACCCCGCTCCACTATTTCTATAAATAAACTATCAGCAAACGCCTGTGTGGAGTGGCCTATCTTCACACCGACGATAACACACGCTCCAGGAATGTGTGCATCCAGAATACACTTTGAAGTGAGAAGAGACTTTGATTTGATGTGTAACTCCGAGATTGCGGCGTGCGCACCAGTGTTTATGGGTCTGCGCTGACATAGACGTGTTTGTTATGCCTGCTTATTGTCTGTCATCTTCTGTGTGGTTCATCTGGACGAAATCATTTGCATGTGAATGTATATCGCTATGAGTACCGCCTAATAGAATATGCAATTATGTATTACAATAAGCCATTGAACATCCGTGATGAGCCCTGTCATGGTTTGACAGACATATTTCAGACGTCTGTTTGACACTTCATTTCATCCCATGCTAATGTAAAATAGCCTTTATATAGTTGTTTTAGCATTCTCTTGTGTTTAGCATCTATGGCACGGTACCATTTTGAATACTTCAACCTAATTTCCAAGTCTAAATTTACCAGTGTGGGTGTATGCTGTCCGCAGCAAACGACAATAATCAAGTGTCCGATTTAATCCAGTACGTCTATCTCGATGTACAGATCGAGCTTTTTGCTTTCACACATGTGCCTCTGCCGCTAGTTAAAGAGTTCACAGTGAAATCTTAAGTGGTTCATCATTACATATTTAGTGGGCAGGCATCTGATATAGCTTGTAAGGTTTTTAATGCAGCGCCCAATTGATCTGATGCACATGTCGGCTCCCAGGGTTACCGGACGTGCCCCCATTTGCATAAGGGCCCTGGGCAAGGTTCCTCTCATGCATTGATTGGCTTGTCCTAGGGAACCTCGCATCCCCTCTCCACATTGATCACTTTGGTTTTTTTTCCCTGAGATAGTGCTATGCAGAGTTCACCTCAAACACATCCTCCCCAACCTGCAGGAGAAAGGCGTGTGGGAGAAAGAAGAGGAAGAAACTTTGCCGCCAATATCTTAATAGTCGCTGCTAGGGATGCTCCGATCCGCCTTTTTCACCTCCGATACCGATTCCGATACCTAGGGTTCGGTACTGGCCGATACAGATACCGATCCGATACCAGTGAAGTTTTTTTCCCCCCATTTAAATAAATGTAGAATTTATATATCTCTGTGTAAATGTTACACATTGCTATTTGTATTATAAAATCCATTCATTAAAAACATTCATATATATGTTTAAGTATATACTATAAAATTAAAATAAATTTCTTTTGAATGTATAGCATATTTTTTAATAAGGCTACATTCAGGATGAGGATGTACCTCATCTTTTAATGCCTTTGAAACTATCTCGATAGACAATCTTCATAAACTGGTTATGAAGTTAAAACCAACCACATCTGAAACTGACATTTTTCCAGCACGCCTACTTATTCAGGTTTTTGATGTTATTGGGCCTTGTATCTTAGAAATAATAAATAAGAGTCTTTCTGTTGGATTTGTTCCAGAATATCTAAAGCATGCTATTGTTAAACCATTGTTGAAAAAATCTAATCTCGATGTGACAGTTCTCTCAAATTTTAGGCCAATTTCTAATCTTCCTTTTATCTCTAAAATCCTTGAGAAGGTAGTGTTAAAAGGCTGAACGAATGACTGACAGCCACAGCGGAGAAAAGAGTTTGTGTGAACTTTAATGTAAGGACTTAAATATTCATATGTAGCTCACATTAAGCTATCGTATGGCTTCAGAAGTAACAGAATAATTCGCACAATCGAAAAATAAAAAAATCTCGGATTTGGATCGGCCATCTCTGACCGATACTTTATCCGAGAAAAATTGCACTATCGGAGCCGATACCCGATATGAATATCGGATCGGCACACCCCTAGTCGCTGCACTGAGGGCTACCAAGAGCGAGGGAAGGGTCATGTGATGTGTATTCATGTCTCGGTTCAGGATGGGTATTGAACATGGTTTAGAGTTGCAGCACACGTATATTTTATAGTTAGCGCTTAGTCATACACATACATTTTTTTAGCTTTATATTTGTTTTAAGTCTACTTATAATGTTAGTAAAGGTTGTTTTGCACAAAAAACAGTGGAATTTTATTTTTCTGACTATTTTTCACCTTCTGAAACAGTGATTCTCTACTATTTAGAAGTAGTGCTGCTTAGTTTAGATGTCAGATTTTCAGATTGGATTTTTTAATGATGAGAGAAAACAACTGGACAAAGAAGAATAATACACTGAGTCAAAAAATGGATCGGGGAACCAGTCTGAATCAAACACGGGAGTCAGGAATCATAGACCGTATTGGTTACAGTTTACTTAATCACTGAATCTGTTCAGATTGTTCTCTTTTACTGTTATATTGTTTTTATGCATTACTATTAAAAGGCTCTAACCTTGAAGTTAGTCACAGAACTTAAGTTTGTTGTTGATACCAATAAAGTTATTAAGCGGTTAATATTTGTTTTCTGCAAGGATGCATTAAATTAATAAAAAGTGACAGTAAACATTTATAATGTTTCTATTTCAAATAAATGCTATTCTTTTTAACTTTCCATTTATCAAAGAATCCTGAATTATGGTTTTCACAAAAATATTAAGCAGCACAACTGTTTTCAACATTGATGATAGTAAGATTTTAGCTTTGCTATCACAGGAATAAATTGTATTTTAAAATGTGCTAAAATAGAAAACAGCTATTTTAAATTGTGATAATATTTCACAGTATTACTGTTTTTACTGTATTTTTGATCAAATAAATGCAGCCTTGGTGAGTATAAGAATCTTTAAAAAAACAGTAGTACTGTAAATCTTACTGACTCAAAAGAAGGGTAGTGTTTTTAGATTTGGGCGGGAAATTATATAAAGTTCTAAAAAGTTTCATTATGTTTATGAAATATGTATAATTTCAAGAGAGATAAAGGTAATTAAGAACATTAAAGATATACAATGAAGTGTGTCTTAAAGAGAACCTTTCTCTTCACAAGCAGGTCATCTTTAACAGAGTTGAACATACTGCTCTTCTTCTTCCTCTTGATTTCCTCTTGGAGAGCTTTGTGTGCCGCACATGACCTCAGGAACAAACAAATCCCTCTTTCACCTTTCTATGGTTTTCCTTCCGTTCATCTCTCTCCCTCTGAGCCTATGGCAAGGTCTGTACACGGGACTAAGGCTAGTCCAGGAGGACAGCATCCCTCTTTTTTTCTCTCCATCTTTCTCATTTGATTTTCACCTTCTCTTTCTCTCTCTGCCTCTCTCTCTCTCTCTCTTTCTCTCTCTCTCATACACATATTCTTTGTTCTTTCCGCTTGTGCTTTGTCTCCACTTCATAATTGGAAGCCAGGCGTGACATGATAAAGCAATAACAGATAAATCAGTAACGTCTATCTATTCCATTTTAGTTAGTGTAAAGTTTTTGTTATGGCCAAGCACAACAAGCTATGAACAAGCTATGAAGGGCATTTTGTCAATTGCTTGGTTGTGATGGATAGTGAAGTCTGATTGGTCCAAATTCTCCTTCCATTATACATCGTACATGAAACACCATCTTCTGAATGGTATAGTGAATTTATTGCATTGTGCAAGATTTCACTGGAATCGTTCTGGTTAGGACACAGTGTCTGAGAAAAAATTGCTTCAAGTTGTTTTGTTTTATGTGCAAAAGTTTTTGCAGGCAATATTTACAACCAGGATAAATTAAAATTCTGTCATCATTTACTTACTGTTCTCACACATCTTTACTCACTCACATGTCATTTTAAACCTGTATGACACACACACACACACACACACACACACACACAAGAATGTTGGAAACCAAACAGTTTTGGTTACCATTGACATTTGCTGTCTGGACAAAAATCTTCTTTTGTTCCAGAGAAGAAAGTCATCCAGGTTTGGAATGACATGAGAGCGAGTAAATGATGACAGAATTTTAATTTTTGTGTACTCTTTTTCTTTAAGGAAAGGGCTTAAATTGGACTAGGATGATCATATTTAGGAAAACAAGAGGCTTGAAAGAAAGAAAAACGGCTGTAAAAGTGCTCTCCTGAAAGGTAAACCACCACACTTTACAAATGTCACTGAACTTTACCTTCAGAGGATGTTGGATATCGGTTTCTCCATGAGTTTCAGATGTTTTACCTTCTCAGTATGCTTTTTCTTACTCATTCCTCCCTCTCTCATTCAGCATTCTGCCTTTCCCTCCATGTGTTTTTAAACTGATTGAATGTCAGCATGTTTTATAGCGGGGTGAGCTCAACGAGTCAAACAATTTAGGCCAGATTTCTCGCCGTCTTTCTCTCCACATGTCATAAGAGAGCATTCTGGGTATTCATAATATCACACATCTCCATGCCATGCTGATTATTCTATAGATCTGGACCTACTGTGGAAGTCCGCTCGCCTCCGCAGTGCTCCTGCAGGGAGAGATGCAAGCTTCCCCGTTCTGAACACGTAGTCAAATCCTGTTTGAATCTTTTACGAGACCTTTTTTTAAACTCTATATTTTAGTTATGTACCTGCGGTAAAACATATTTAATTTTTAAGCCCGGGAAGCCGACACTGAAAAGAGATGAACTGTTTTATGTGCCGTTTTAAGGTTTTATGTGCTGTGAATTACAGTGGGTTGTGTGAAATACTGGAGAGATGGTAAAAGGAGCATCAACAGCTCGTGGTGTTCTTTTGATGTCATCTTAAGACATATGACTGTGGCAGTGGTGTGGGGCTGCGTCCCACTGCAGATGCCTGTGGGTTTTTTACTGGTCATAAAAGTGTGCGCACTTGCAAAAACGCACACATACCTGAAGTCAGACTGAGATGTCATAGAGATGGAACCTCCATGTACACTCTTAAAAAATAAAGGTTCTTTATTGGCATCAACAGTTCCACAAAGAACCTTTACCATCCATGGAAACGTTTCATTCCACAAAAGGTTCTTTACAGTGGAAAAAGGTTCTTTAGATTATTAAAGTCTTCTTCACACTAAGAAAAAAATGTTCTTTTAAGAACTGTTCACTGAAAGGTTCTTTGGGGAACCAAAACTGGTTCTTCTATGGCATCGCTGTGAAAACTCCCATTTTGGAATCTTTATTTTTAAGAGTGTATGTGAGATGTAGGCCCTCAGTGGAGTGGGACATTAATATGAGCAATGTGATTGAATCAGCATCGGATGAGGCTGCAAGTTTCTCATTGTGGAATTCCTCAAGTAAAGCCAAACGCACACTACAAAACTAAAGCTTGACATCCTGTGTTCATTTATAAACTCTTTGGCTTTCAATAGCAAACTAGAAGTTTCAATTTCATAATTCTCCCCAACTGCAGTTTGTTCTCACATAGACTCGCACATGAGAGCAGATTTTCAACATGTCACCAAACAATATGGAGAAAGGCCTTTCATTGTTTTGAGAGATGTGGGCAGCAGTTTGATGTTTTTGTTGTTGCATACTAGCAGAAATCGACACGCATTGCGTGTTGGCTACGTTTTGGGGCTTTTGTCACAGACTTTATATATAAAAGGGAGCTTCTGTCTTGTAGTGTGTGTTTGGCTTATGGCGGATGTCTGCTTTTATTCGGCCTGCTCTCTCACACCTTCAAAAAGCATCATTACAGTCTACTTCTTATCTTGACAGTGTCAGAATTCCTCTATATACCCTTCCACAGCTGCCCAATCCCCCTTTCCCTAACCTCTTACCTTATACTCTCCCCCTTTTCTCCCTCATTTTCCTCCCCCTTCTCTCCATTTCCAGCGGGTCTTCCTTAGGCTTTTCCACTGTGATGCCACAACTCGATTTACCCCTCATCGCGGTCACTTTTTCTCTCTTAGGGGACACATTCTTGATTTGGACTCATTTCACATTGATAAAAACACTAGGGGGCACTGCTTATCCTTTGTAGCTGCTTTTGCATAGACTAAAGTGGATGAGAGCAGTGTAGGTGTGTGTGTGTGTGTGTGGACAATGATATTTCTTCACTTGCTTTTCCAATCTGCATTCACAATTGAGCGGGACAGTTTACCCCATAGCCTGTTTTTTGTTGTCTTTCTCTCTAGTTGTCTTACATTTTTTGCTCCAAACAAAATGAACTAATGTGATCTTGAGGATGAACCACTAGTCCTTGCCCATACTGCTTTTTAGTACCTGTATTTTTGGTTTTATCCGTCTCAGAGGCATTCAAACTGACCTGCCGTCTCATATTCAGGTCACATGTGTTCCACACACGTACACATACTAACAATAGCCTAGCGAGTTTATTTGACTCATCGATGACATTTAACTCAAGAGTGCGAGTTAGTCAGCACCTCAGACGACGGATTGCCATTCTGGAGACTTGGAAATTGAGACGCATGGCTTCATTTTGACGTGACAGTTCTGAATGATCAAACGTCCAAAACAAAGAAGAAAATTAAAAGCAATATAAAAGATACTTTATTATTCCTATAATTGACGCATCTCGGTTTGCGAACTCCATGAATATTGCTCTTCACATCCAGAGGCGTCAAACACGACAAAAAACAAAGGAAACGGCAGAAACTAGCTTCTCACTATTATAACCACAGAAGAAAAATTCACAAATGACAAGATAATCACTGCATTCGTACTTACCTTTATCAGCACATAAATGTCTTCCGTGGTTTCAAACGAAATAAATAAAATGTTTTTTTTATTCCTTGAATGTCCTCAGCTGTGGTTGGTAATTACCACACTCTGACAAATCACTGACAGCAGTTAAATAGTTAAAAAGATAATTCTGCAGTAAGTGGTGTAGTAGGGGGAAAGGTCATTCTTGGTCTATTTAGTACGTTGAATCCCTTTTCTAGCGAAATCCAGACTTTGTCCCTTTGTGCTTGAGTGACATGGGCTTTCTCTGTAATAGCATCCCTAGTAATGGGCCATAATAATAGATATTGTGCTAATCAGAAAGTATACTACTAAGTATACTAATAAGCATCGAACTGACAACCATCAATAAACGGATTGTACAACAATGCTACTTTTTATTTGGTTGAATGCTAATTACTGCAGTTGGTTTTGTGATATATGTGTTATTTGTATCAATTAAAACATCATTACTGTGTTCTTTTTAGGAGTCTTTAAATGAAATTTAGATACTTGTTATTTCTAAGATAAATAACACTCTTGGTGCTTTGGTATTAGTTTTTTTTTTTTTTTTTTTGCTTGACCATTTTTATTTCTCAGACTGTTTTCAAATCAAGATTTAAATAAAATAATGAATATGGTTTTGACACTCAAATTATTAGCAAATAAAGAATAATTGAATTAGCTGAAATTTTCTATTTAATAGACATTTTATAATTTTGTAGGACAAAGTATTTTTTCTTTCTTTTCTTTTAGGCTGTCTGTGTGTGTGTGTGTGTGATGAGGTTGTGAAGCCGTAATAGGTTTTTTTTTTTTTTCCTTTCCAGCCTCTCACAGACTCACCCTCTCTTCTCCTCAACTCCTGGTTAAAACATTGCTGGTGGCTATGGGAAGTTAATTTCAGATTGTTATATATTTCCATTAATTTCGGCCGTCTGGTGCTGGACTGCCTTTGAGAACAGGGGGGTATCAGAGGCTCATTTTTGGGGTGTTCAGGAGTTCTTTCCCTTCGGCAGGCTCGACAGAGCTTTAGAAACAGATAGCTGATAGGAGAGCGGTTTCATCACGTTCATTAGCCATTGGTCCCCCTTTTTTTCTCCTCCAACTTGGAGTTGTGACTGAAAGGATGGGGTGAGTGCCTCAGAAAGTTTAAACAAAACGTCTCTTCTGAGAGCCCATCTGAAAAAGCCCCGCAGCTAGTCTCAATGCAGAAAAAAGGGGAGGTTTGGCCTGACACTGACGTTTGAAAGCAAACATGCGCTCGCACACACACATTAGGGATAGCTTCTTTCGTACACACCCACGTACTTAGAATCATATACAGACAATAC
>NW_015546072.1:502393-520300 GCF_001515605.1 Sinocyclocheilus anshuiensis | reverse complement strand
TTTGAAAACGTACATGCACTCTCTCTCACACACACACACACACACACACACACATTAGCAAGAGCTTCTTTCGTACACACCCACATACTTAGAATCATATACAGACAATACACAGTTGTTGCATACGCACACCTGACCTCCCGGTACACTCTGAAACAAGCGAGGAAACTCCCTTGAGGTTCCAAAGAGGCTTAGTATTTTCTTTTCTTCTCGAGTGGCTAAAGTGCACGCCTTTTTCACTGTTAATAAAATGTTTTTGTTTCATTACTTTACTTGCTTTTATGTTTTCCCTTGTGAAGACAAACGCATTGTTAGTGTTATGTCTGGTCTAAAAGACATAATTTACATGTTATGTCTAAAGCAGACATAACATGTAAATATGCAAGTATTTCGATGGTAAATATCTGACTTTTAAGTTTTAGGATCTTGTGCTATTTTCCGGTCACAGTGTTTAATATTCAGGATTAATTTCTGGGCATGAGCAGCTTTTATTAATATTCTGTCCAGAGTGACCCTATAAGGATGTCATATTCGTTGTGAAGCAGTGTGTACTTAACATTCATCCAAATAATGGTACTTTTATCATCGTGTGTACTCTCCGCAGCTGTATTTCTGTCAGACGTGCACTCTGCTCTGCTAGTTTGTCTCGGCGCGCTGACGGCAAGTTGGGCTTTCCTGTAAACATCTCGGGCAGCCTAACCCCTGTCTCTCCCACCGTCTGCCTGAACCGGCCCTCACCTCCCCTGGCTGACGAGGCCCAGCCTGTACGTGTCAGTGGGCGTCTGAGTTATGAAAGAGCCGCGTCTCCCTCTTCACTCCATCCCTCTCCGTCCCTCATTCTTCCAGCCGGGAGAGTCAATGATCCAAAACTCTGTTAAAACAGGGTCAACCCCACATGTGCACTTACAGGTTGTCAGTTTAACCTGCTCAAAAATACTTACGGCTATTATTATAGCTTATAAATCATTAAGAAAGTTTAATTATACAAAAATTTCATGGTGGAAATGTTCAGGATGACACATGGGAAGGAGAATTTAATGGGCCAGCAAGTCCCAGCACAGAGAGGGGAAATATTGAGGTTAGCTTTCTATTTTATGGCACTGCCGAAAGGCTGAGGGAGACACATAGTTGGGTTTTGCCCTGTTGATACACACACTCTGAAATATACCGTTCCCTCATTTCAGTGCGAGAGCAATATCCACGCCGGCTTCGACAGTTTCAGAGGTGATGAAGATGTTGCTGTAATCGCACCTAGTACTATTCTTTCTTAAGTAAAATCTCCCCTAATTAACACAAGACTTTAATTAGCTATCGGGATTTCATCTGTCTTTGTGAGACATCTGCGTTCCACAAAAATAATGTTCGGCACTTATTTTGTAGGTGTGTTTAGAAGCGCTGAGGAATAATGTAATGACTTCAAATGTACAGTTTAAATTGATTCCTCTGAATTCATAACTAATATAAACATAAAGGTAATATATGATAATAAAGATGAATGATTCCTAATAATATACAATATCTTTTATTAAGTCAATACTTCAAGGTTCCTACAGTCAAAGAAATTTTGGAAAATGTCATATAATTGTAAAATTGTGGAATAGTTGTGCAATTGAAGTGTCAATTGTCGTATATATATAAACCATTCAGTTTGGGGTCTGTTTCTTTTTTTTTCTCTTTTGAAAGGAAAAAAATAATTTTATTCAGCAAGAACACATTTAATCATGAGCTTTTGACAATAAATGTTACAGTAAATACATTTCTAATGTTCAGTGTTGGGGAGTAACTAGTTACATGTAACGGCGTTACGTAATTTAATTACAAAATAAATGTAACTGTAATCAGTTACAGTTACTAAGAAAAAATGTGTAATTAAATTACAGTTACTTATGAAGAGTTGATGTATATGCTTTTATTTATTATTATTTTTTAATTAACTTTTTTTTCCCAAACCATTGTTAGATGCAGTGTTTCCTGTAGTTATGCAAAGATTTGGTTTCAAAAAAAGTAAACTTTTTCTTATGATTTTAAATCTGCATTGAACTTCAGATCAATCTCAAAGTAAAAGGCGGTACTAAAGTCTGATTTTGTGGTGGATGTGTTCAAATTTCATCATTTTAATTCAAGTGATGAAGGATTTTGAAAGTCTGACAGTGATGAGCACTACTGTAAGGTTAACCCTGCATGGTGTAAATGTTTGAAAATGATTACAGTTGCAAATAAACATTCATTAGAAATGTAGAAAAGTAATCAAAAGTAATCAGTTACATTACTTTAATAAAGTAATTGAAAAAGTTACACTACTATTACATTTTAAATAGGGTAACCTGTAATCTGTAACCTATTACATTTCCAAAGTAACCTTCCCAACACTGATAATGTTACAAAAGATGTGTATTTCACAGGAATTAATTGCATTAATTCAGTTTTAAACTTTGATAATAATAAGAAATGTTTCTTGAGCACCAAATTAGCATATTAAAATTATTTCTAAAGGAACATGTGACATTGAAGACTGGAGTAATAGCAGTTGAAAATTAATATTTGCCATCACATAAATAAATTCAGTTTTAAAATACATTAAAATAGCAAAAAGTTATTTTAAATTATAGTGATATTTTACAATATTACTGTTTTTACTGTATTTTTATCAAATATGCTTGAACCATACATCGATGTCTATGTATCTTAACGGACATTGCATTTTACAAAGATCAATTTGTAACTAATGAAATATTTTAATTTCAATAACTATTTCATGACAATATGGAGACAATATGGGAAATATGGGAAATTGAATTGGTCAGTAGGTGTGGGAATCTTGCTAATATAATTGACATTGAAATAAGAGATCAGTTGAATCGGTGGCATCTGACCAATTGAAAACTATGTAAAATCAACAACTGCCCACCAACAGTTGTAGCCGGCTGAATGAGCTGCACTACATGTGAAAATACGAACAAAGAGTGAAGACACAAAAGGAGAGTTTGCCGTGATGATACGCACTCCCACACTTGTCGGTACAGTGTTCAGACTCCGCTCTCTCTCCAGGGTTCAAGGCATTGCAGGATCAATGCAGAACGGGTCCAAAATGAGGGGCCCCATCAGCCTTTTATCATCCAAACCGAGATCTCTCCTCATGGGCCCTGTGCCAGGCACAGCTGCTCCAGGGCCCCTCTTTCTCTGATGAGCACATAATACGCACACACACGCAGACACTGCTGGTACACTATCTGTGTGTTTTACTTCGCTATCAATATGTTTTCAGCATGTTAGGTATTTGAAGTTGAAGCATATCGGCATATCTTCTAACTTGCCTCAAGGCGTCGAGAGGCTAGTTAAAGTTTATTACTTGAGTTCATTTACAGCTATTTATTGCATCTAGAAGACCTGCCATTTCTGACAAATAAATCTTTAACACAAGATTCTATATCAGTACTGTGGTGCAGTAATGGTATCAAATGGTAATGCCATGGTACTGTCAAAAAACTCGGTATAGTTTGATTGTATATTTTGGTAATTGAAGCATAAACCGTCAGTGAGGCCTCAAAGAGCTGCAAGCTTCAGGAGTCGCCTGTGTGTGGCCTTTATTCGACAGTGACTGATGCCCAAGCGCACCCCACCCCTGAGCTCCCTTCACTTGCTCTTTCACTCATCCTGCCCCCATGTTTCCCTCTTTCCTCTTGTTTTCCATGAGTGCAAGCTCGACACAGCACCGCTGCCTTTCCTGGCACGCCGCTCCTTATCCTCTCGCTTTTGTTTCCAGTAGGTGTCAAACGCTCACCGCTTGTGCTGTGTCAGTAAATATTTACCCGGCTTCCTTTTCCTCGCCCGCCTTTGCTGACGTGTGTATGTGTGTGTGTCTGTCCGTGTAGCGTCGCCTGCTTGCCCCATCTCCGCTCACAAGGGTCCACTGATACCCCATTCTGGCCCAGCCTTTCCGGGACAACACACTGGACGATGTCATCCTTTGCACGTGGCATTCCACTCAGCGACAGGAAGTAGAAAGGGAAGTTATCGCCACTCGCTGTCCACTTACTAGCATCCATAAATCAAAAACTGGCCGCTGTGGCGCCTATAAATGCACACGTACCTAGGAATATACTCTTGGCTGGACGCTCACAGGGGTTAGATATATCCACACCGACGCACACGCTGCCTCCCCAGGGCCTCATAGTGTCCTGGTGCTTAGGGTTTCCTTCCTGCCCCAAAAACAAAAGACGGGCAGGCGCTGAGGCCCAGGCTTCAAAGCAGGGGAAGGTGCGAGTGTTGTCTCTTCCTGTGCAGGGTGTCGGAGCTCCAGGGGCAGCTGCCGCTGTTTTCTCAGCCCGAGCGGGGGGCCAGAGGAATGAGGGCTGGCCTGTGCCCTCTTGGACCTGGAGAATGAAGAAAGGCCAGAACTTTCCACCTCCTTTGGAGCCCCTCTTGGCTCCAGAGGTTAGATGTCTTCGTGGGGTCAGCACAATGCTAGCAAAGGACACTGAGATGAAGTTTATCGTGACACCGCTGAACTATCAAGCCAAAGAACATGTATTTTAAAGAAACGTCACATGTGACCGATATATTGTTCAAACTTAAAATGAATGTATTAGACACTTTTGGGTTGTAAAACATGTTGTGGATTTTGTGCAGAGGTTTTGTGATGAACTATAGCTTGCTTAAATTAGGATATACATTTGCACTAATAACTACTAGTAACTTCTAAGGCTTAGTAACTACTAATAACTACTGACTTAAAATAGTTTTCAAGGCAAGACATAGCTGCAGTAATAGGTTGTAAGCACTCCATAAAGTGGGATCTAGTAGCTGAATATGACATCTGCCCTTTATTAATTCAAGAAGAAGACTTTAAATGTGTAAACCGAATTATTGTTGAGTAGCTGTGCATGTCAGTTACTCTTGTTACATGTTATATTTCATATTCCTTTTGCTTGATGTAACTGTCAGTGGTAATAATTTGAAACTATACTGTGTGTGTGTGTGTGTGTGTGTGTGTGTGTGATGAAAGTAATCAATATATTATATATTCAGAGGATATTTAAATAATTTAATATTTATTTATTTATTTTATTTCTTCTGATATGAACACATGATGACACAGGGGAAAGCGTGGTTTGGATCATTTTTTTGGATCAAAAATTAATTTGTTCATATGTTGTTGTATATCTTAAAAGTTTAAAACTGTGGTATCAAATAATGATATAATCATACAGGTCTAAAACATGTAAAATAAAACCAAATGGCTGTTCATTCAGGTTAGAGGATTCTGTAAGTATGTAGCTTATCTGTTCGGTTTTGTTTCAACTAAGGTTAATGGCGCAGCAACACTCAAGTATTTAATAGTGCACAAGTCATAACACAAAGATGGCGCAACTGGCCCCAGTTAAAAGTAATATTTAATTTGAAGAAAAGGATAGCATCATTTGTTGGTAGATCTAGATTGTCCTGTTTGATACTGCTGACTATGCCAAATTTGCTAGATTCTTTGACATTGGTGCGTTTTTAAGTGTATCTTACTTTATGGTCCAAATACTTTTTAGGGCCAGTGTATACATTTGCCAAGACATACTGCTGTTGTGTGGATGTGCATGTATGTAGCTGTGCACAGTGTTGGCCCTCTCTCACTGGTCGTAATTGGACCGTTAATCAATCAAATATTTAAGCTTCATTTTACCACACAGTGGGATGTCCAGATTATGGCAGCAGTTTGGATGCATTAGTCTGGACTCAGCACCGATGCTAACAGCATGGCTTCCTGAATCAGCCCGCATCTGGATTCGCACGCACGTGTGCGTGAGTGTGTGCGTTCACAGTGTCTTCCCTCACCATGGTAATTGCCGCTTTTTTCATGGTGCTATTTGTTGGTAAGCACGTTCCTTTTTAAAAGCCCGTGTTATTTATTTATCTCTTCGCTACTTTATTCCTCCCTCATTCTTCTGGGAATGTGTTGAGTGTTTTTTCCCCCCTGCCTCCAGGGATGCCATTGTGGATTACCATTCAGTTCTCACCTAATTATCTGGTGACTTGCACTGCCTTTGACACGTAATTATCAAAGCCCTAAATAATTGTCTTATTGCTTGTGTGTTTGCATGTAGGTCTCATGGAGAGCGTTCTCTTTTGTCGCCAGGACGGCTGAAATGGTGGAGTATTTATCGCCGCACGAGAGTCGCCTCCCCGCCTTTCTTATCGTTAAACTCTCCTATTTGCTTGTGTGTATGTGTTTCACACTATTCTGTGTTCGAAATGCAGGGGTAAATAAAGAAGCGCTTCCATTGCGGTCATCTTCATTAAGGAAAATGCGATTTTCAACAACTGAAGTCGAGCAATTAGCTCACTACGTGACGTGAAGCCACTTAAAGTGCTAAATGCTGTATTTTACAGTAGAGGTCACTTAAGAGGTCAAACAGACGGAGAGAGTGAGAGCGAGATTGGAGGGAGGATATATGACAACGGGGATATTTTGTCCTCATCAGCTGCAGGATTTAGCCAAAATCGGAAAGACCATTTCAGCTAGCTGGTCCAAAATCATCCTTGTGTCTTTAATTGGGTTTCTACTGATTGGGGTCTCATAGCAACTGGGCTGTGTAGCAAAAGACAGATGAAGGGAACAGCCTTAATGGAGCTTATCTGGAGAAAAGGAAGGAAAAACTGCTGTCTTCAGAGGTTTCCCGCTGGCTGTCCTTGATTCTATTTGACCGAATGTCATGACTGACCATTTACTACATCACGGCATTTTCAAAATCACCTAGTGTAAACAATATATAATAACAACTAGCCCATACCAACTCCTGCCTGTGAGAGTTGTGCCGGCTTTATTATAGTACTTGCAAGGTAGCGCTGAACCGATATTCTTCAAACCTTTCTGATAGAGGGGTTTATTCATGTTTGGGGTCAGTACAGTTTTGTTAATGTTTTTGAAAGAAGTCTCTAATTCACATCAAGCGTGCATTTATTTGATCAAACATACAGTACGACTATTGTGAAATATTATTCGAATTTAAAATAAATGTTTTCTATTTTAATATTAATTTATTCCCTTTGAAGGCAAAGCCATTACTTCAGTCTTCAGTCTTCACGTGATCCTTCTGAAATCCTTGTAACATGTTGATTTGGTGATCACAAAATATTTCCTATTATAATCAGTGTTGAAAACAAGATACTTAAGATATTAAGTGAAGATCATGTTCCATGAAGATATTTTGTAAATTTCCTACCATAAATATATCAAAACTTAATTTTTGAATAGTAATAGGCATTGCTAAGAACTTAATTTGGACAACTTTAAAGGCGATTTTCTCAATATTTAGAATTTTTTGCACCCTCAGATTCCAAATTTTCAAATAGTTGTATCTCGGCCAAATATCCTAACAAGCCACACATCAATGGAAAGCTTATTTATTCAGCTTTCAGATGATGTATAAATCTAAATTTCTGAAAATTACCCTTATGACTGGTTTTGTTGTCCAGGGTCACATATAATACATTCTTTGCTGAACACAAAGTTAAAAATAACATCATTTATTTCATATATACTATAGATAGTCTTTGCTGTCATTTTTAAACAATTCAGTGCATCCTTGCTGAATTAAAATATTAACTTCTTTAAAAAATTGGACAGACTCCTTTATAAATGGGCCTATAATTACATTCAAAAAGAAGTCAAAATAGTCTTTTTTTTTCTTTAATGCACAGTATCGGTCTTATTCATCATTAGTGCATGTTGTTTTCACAATATGATGTGCATAATGAATTGTGACTGGTATTCTTTCTTACATCTATTTGCATACTGAATTGTGATTTGTCTTCCTTGCAGCTTTATAACCATTTACAGCTACTTTTACACTGCATAGTAACTAAGTGTTGATTCTTGTGAGCAGCCGACTGAGAAAAATACTTGTATTGAGAGTCATAACAACGAATGCAGCATTTCATTTTTTACAGAACCGAAAATTTAACACTCATTTTCTGGTGCCTTTCGAGCACTGTTAGTTTCTTTAGAAAATGCTAATTTGACTGCTAACACAGTCGTGTTGAAAATGAGGGAGTGATGTTTTCGTTCCATCTCGGAGGCTGGATGTCATCTCCGTCTCGTTGCCTCCTTCATCGCACTTTCACCTCTCCCCCTGTCTCTCCTCCTCAAGCCAGATGCTCAAGTGCAAAGAAAAGGGCAGAAGTGAGATAGCAAATTTTTCAACATCTGTCTCTGTTGATTTTAGTGCAACAAGTACTTCCACATGTTTGCTTTTTCTTCGCGCTGTTTCTGGGCAGGAGGTTGATGAGCACAGCTGCCCGGTTTCTTTCTTTTATGGGTACAGACCAGCTGAGAGAGCGGCTCACGTGGTGCTATAATGCTTAAGCTAATGTACGGAGGAATGTAGATTACGAGTGTTTTTAAGGCTTTGGTCCCGTGCGTGCCGTCATTCTTGCTCGCTCCCTTGCGTTGATTGGCCTGACAGTACACTATTTATTTTTTCATTGGTTCATATGTTCTTTTAATAATTCCAGTGCTTGGCTGTGCCCACAGGGCATTTGGACTTTTAGGTTCACAGTGACGGGCTCTCTGAAGTTATGTGTGTGTGGGTAAGACCGTTGCAGACAGCATGTGTGGAGCACATCGACTGTCACTGAAGGACATCAATCAGAGCAGTGTGATGCTGTAAATCTAATACACATGTTTCAGTTTTCCCAATGGAAAACATCACAGATTCACACACATCAAAGCTGCTCTCTGTCATTTTCCTTTTCATATCCTATGCCCTTGTTTGCTTTGAGGTTCTGTTTACATGATTTTGTCAGGCCGTTTGTCATGGCATGAGTAAATCTGTCATTAGATACCATTACAACCTTTTTATGTGATTTAAATATTCAGCAGCATTGTAATAATATGCAATTCCCACTAATAGAGTACAAAACTGGGCCTTATTTATTTTTGTATTTAAAGTAGGAAAAATTAAAAGGAGACACTTCAGGAAATGTTGATCGTCAAAGCAAATATTTTTAATGTATTACAGTTTGTTTTTAAACCTTATGTGTTTTTTTTTATATATCAGTAAACTTTAAATAAACCAAAAAATATACATTTAATGTATGATGATGATGATAATAATAATAATAAATTAATAGAAAATTTATTCTGTTATAGATTTGAATGGCTTAACTTCACAGATGTATTAAAAAATAGTGTTTTGCATGTTTTTGAAAGAAGTCTCTAATTCACACCAAGCCTGCATTTATTTAATCAAACATACAGTACGACTAACAGTAATATTGTGAAATATTATTATAATTTATAATAAATGTTTTCTTTTTTAATATTCATTTAGTCCCTTTGAAGGCAGAGCCATTACTTCAGTCTTCATTGTCACGTGATCCTTCATGTTGATTTGGTGATCACAAAATATTTCCTATTTATAATCAGTCAAAAACAGTTGTGCAGCTTAATATTTTTGTAGATAATATGTGACCCTGGATCACAAAACCAGTCAAGGGTAGCATGGGTATATTTGTAGCAATAGCCAACAATACATTGTATGGGTCAAAATGATCTGTTTTTCTTTTATGCCAAAAATCATTAGGATATTAAGCAAAGATCATGTTCCATAAAGATATTTTGTAAATTTCCTACCGTAAATATATCAAAACGTAATGTATTACTTAAACTTAAACTTATTATTAAAACTGAAACTTATTACAATTTGTTTTTAAACCTTATGTGTTTTTTATATCAGTAAACTTTAAATACGCCAAAAAAGATACATTTAATGATGATGATAATAATAATAATAATACATCTATAGAAAATGTATTCTGTAACAGATTTGAATGGCTTAACTTCAGAGATTTATATAAAAAAAATACAAAGTGAAAAAAAAAATTAGAAAAAGGAATATTATTTACTGTAGAACATAGTGAAATTCTCTTCTTGTACAGCTACTTTTAATATTACATTTTGTGTTTCATAGTAGTTTCAATAGCATATATAGTTTCAAATATAAAAAATAAATAAATAAAACACCTAATGCTTCTAATGCTTTTGCAGTCATATGATACCAGTGTACCAAGAATTGCTAGAAAGTCACAATCTCTGTTTGGTTCTTTTTATTTCAAGTGCTTTTTAAACCATGTATATCTGGAAGATATTTAGTTACCTTTCTAAAGTCTGAATGCTGTCTTTACTGACTTTAGTAGTTTTTAAAAGGTTGAATTTGCTGGCCTCCTGGGTATCAATGAAACAGAAAGACATTTTAGCCATGTTTCAGTCACTATGGCTTTTGAATATATTTGCATGCATGTGTGTGTGTGTTTGTTCTCCATCTAGGCCTTTCTTTTGTCCCCGTTAATGTTTTAGTTATGCAAGGACATTCAGTGAGGCCACAGTGTGTGTGTGTGTGTGTGTGTGTGTGTGTGTGTGTGTGAGTGTGTGTGTGAGAGCACGCGTGTGAGCCGCCATGTGCTTCTTCCCCTTTTCTTTAAGAGGATGCTCCTGAGAAAAGCTTATCAGCGGTGTGATGTATTAGTCCTTAGTGCCTTAATAGATTCCATTTATCTCTATACAGTCCCTCTAATTTAAATGGGCTTGGGGAATGTATTAAAATGACTATGGACACTTTGATGTAGCACCAGGCCAGGTGTAGCTCCTGTAAAATGGATCACATAAAGTGATTGTTAACCTATTGTTGTCAGACCGGCCCTTTTTCTCTAGCCGTTTATCTTGAATGGAATAGTTAGCGTGACAGGCTGACTCCTTTGGATTGCACACAATCTAAAATACAAGGATGAAAAGCAGCACCTCTTCATATATTTTTCACTTGCAGAAGCAGTTTTCATGTTCAGAAAATGCATGATGGTGTTTTGATAATTACCGTGGTTATTGAATGATGAATCCAACAGTACATTATGCTCTAAAAGATGCATTTCCATTAGTAAAGAGTAAACTGAAAAGCACCGTAAATTTGAAACAGTGATATCATATGCTATTTGCTAACGTACCTCTCTCCCACTCAGATGATTCAGCGAGAAGCAGAAGTGAAGAATCATGTCCGTGCGGTGGCCATGACTGACTCTGTCCATAACGTCTTGTGTGTGTGTGTGTGTGTGTGTGTGTGTGTGTGTGTGTGTGTGTGTGTGTGTGTGTGTGAGTGTGTGTGTGAGAGCACGCGTGTGAGCCGCCATGTGCTTCTTCCCCTTTTCTTTAAGAGGATGCTCCTGAGAAAAGCTTATCAGCGGTGTGATGTATTAGTCCTTAGTGCCTTAATAGATTCCATTTATCTCTATACAGTCCCTCTAATTTAAATGGGCTTGGGGAATGTATTAAAATGACTATGGACACTTTGATGTAGCACCAGGCCAGGTGTAGCTCCTGTAAAATGGATCACGTAAAGTGATTGTTAACCTATTGTTGTCAGACCGGCCCTTTTTCTCTAGCCGTTTATCTTGAATGGAATAGTTAGCGTGACAGGCTGACTCCTTTGGATTGCACACAATCTAAAATACAAGGATGAAAAGCAGCACCTCTTCATATATTTTTCACTTGCAGAAGCAGTTTTCATGTTCAGAAAATGCATGATGGTGTTTTGATAATTACCGTGGTTATTGAATGATGAATCCAACAGTACATTATGCTCTAAAAGATGCATTTCCATTAGTAAAGAGTAAACTGAAAAGCACCGTAAATTTGAAACAATGATATCATATGCTATTTGCTAACGTACCTCTCTCCCACTCAGATGATTCAGCGAGAAGCAGAAGTGAAGAATCATGTCCGTGCGGTGGCCATGACTGACTCTGTCCATAACGTCTGGCACCAGGAGGCCAACAAGTCCATTCGGGACTGGCTCAGAGAGGTACAATCTTCCATCAACATCGTGCCAAAACCTTTATGTTCTCAATCACAGCATCAATATCGGCCACACAGCTCAGCTCAAACAGCCTGGCATTTCATTCAGCGAGCAAATACACTCCAGAAGCAGGAGTCACGGAAAGCCAATAGTTTGTTTTTCATCCCACACTCTTGTTTGTCTGTTTGGGCAGATGTCAATAAGAAATCAAAGCCAAACGCCGCCACACGCAGGCAGATGCTCTGTTAGTATGTCAGTTTTATTTAGTTGCTGCCCTTTCAGCGATGACCTCGAGTCCAGAGACAACACCTGGGAACACTCAATATGCACATAAATATGAGAGAGTGGATCCCAAGCCAGGGCTACAGGGGAGCCAGCCATGCAAATGCCAAGCGCAAACACGCACCCTTGCCTCTCACCCGCTTTCTCCGTCAACACCGGACCACCCAGCCCACCAGAAAAAAATGTCTTTCATTCCTTTGTCTTTGCTGATCTGCTTTGCTCCGTCAGATGTTTGCTTGCCTTTTGTTTGCCTTGGTGATTATTTATTTTTTTTTTGGTCTGTTCGGATCATGGGCTCTTTCTTCTCTTTCATCCTGTCAAGTTATGTGTTCTTTCTTTCTTTCTTTCTTTCTTTCTTTCTTTCTCTCTCTGATGAGTGCAAAAGTGTCAATTTGGTGTAATTGGAATATTAGGGGATTTATATGTGTGATTTTTTTGCCCTGAATAATAAGTCCATCAAAAATAGGAACACGTTGTCGTCGGTTTGTTCTTTCTTATACGTTCCGGTGGTGTGACTTACACTAGAGACATAAGGAGGAGACAGAGCACTCGCAGAATAATAAATGTGAGAATATGTGTAATGCTTGATATGACAGCTGTAGTAATAGAAGTCCTGCCTTTAAGTTAAAAGAGCCTAAAAAATACAGCTGTTCAGTGTGATTTTAAGATAAAGAAGCACAATTTAAGATACAATTGTCAGATGTTGTCAAAATGTTGGTAACACTTCAGTATAGGGAACAATTCTCACTATTAACTAGTTGCTTATTAGCATGCCTATTATTAACATATTGGCTGGTTATTAGTACTTATAAAGCACATATTCTGCATGACCATATCCTGCATCCCTAATCCTACCCAATACATAAACTTAACAACTACCTTTCTAACTATTAATAAGAAGCAAATTAGGAGTTTATTGAAGCAAAAGTAGTAGTTAATGGTTTGTTTATAGACTTCAAAATAAAGTGTGAACAAAATGTTTTATTGAAATGTGTTGTAAATGAGATTTCAGTCTTTCTGTGTTCAGGCCTTAAATTATAGTTCACCCAAAAATAAAAATGTGTTTATTCGCCCCCATGTCTTTCTAAACCTGTATGACTTTATTTATTTTGTGGAACACAAAAAATATATTCTGAAAAATGTTTTTGTCTATGCAATAAAAGTCAGTGGGGTCCAAAACAATGCTGACCTTGACTGTATGGACAAGAAATATTTAAAAAATTGCAAAATGTCTTATTTTGTGTTCCACAGAAGAAAATCATAGAGGTTTGAGCCGACATGAAGATAAGTAAATGATGATAGTATTTTTTTTTTTTTGGGTGAACTATCCAGTTAAAGTGGCTTGCTTGCACAGACTATTATTAATGGCAGAAGAAAAGGCTTTGTACATTCTCACACACTCGCAAGTGCTGCCAAACATTGAGGACACCAAAATATTAATTTGTCAGGGGGCCTGATTAACACAGATGAGGTCGGGCATTTTATTTAATTGATTTTCAGATCTAATTCATCCCAATAATTGAAGCCAGAGGGTGGACTCTCACTTCAGGAATGTTAAAGTCACTTTCAGTCCTTTCGTGTCACCCGTTAACCCCTAATCCTTTTTACTCCTGTAGGAATTGGGACCAGGGTTGTGTGTAAAGACGTTCAGATTTCCCACTGCCTGTGTCTCCACCGTAGACCTGTCTTTAATCAGGGTCAGGACCCCATCTCCTTCCATAGTAACGTCCATAGCAATCATGATTTGGACATTATTCAGGTTTGAGATCACTGTTTCTGGCCAGGCAGGCATCTCTGTAGGGGTTTGTGGGAGGTGATGCTCCGTTCCTTGCACAATCGTGAGCTCTTTCGTGCAGGGGGTGGTAATTCCCCTTCTCCTCCTGAGGGAGGTGGAGATGGAGGGATGAGAGTTGAGAATTGGAGGGATTTTCAGGACGAGAGCGCAGTAGGACAGGTGATGTGGCGATAATGGGTCAGACTAAGGGCATATGAGGGAGAGAGAGGGGGAAGGGAAGACACGGGGAAGACAGACATAAACAGAGCAACCTGAAGGAGGATAAGAGTCCCTCGGGAAGCAGTGGTATATACTGAAGGGGAAGAAATGGTGAGAGAAAATCTCCTAGGACATAGAGAGAGAAGAGAGAAATAGAGTAGAGAAATATCCGTTGTCCATGAGAATACCTGCAAGTGGCTGGAAAGCTGCAGTGATGGAAAGATAAATGACAAAAAAGCTAAAAATATAAACACAACATACTAGTACTAGTTGAGAGAGAAGTAGACCTTACACAGCAGCAAAACAGCAGACACTCAAAAAAAAAAAAAGGCAGAAAAAAACAGCAACTACATATATTGCATTTTACGGGACCTTTTTGAGTCACAAATCTTAAGAAACGTGAATTATTGGAAGCTAGATAAAATCCCGTGTTAGATCAGAATTTCCCCAAATGTTGTCTTAACTAGTCAAACAGTTTTCTGAACAAAGACTTTGAAATTACTCAGCATTGCTGAAATTGTAAGGGTTTGTGAGTTACCAGCATGCACTGCAGCATGAATAAATTACGCAGTTACTGGTTTAGGATTATTGGTTTGCTGGGTTTTTTTTTTTTTTTTTTTTTTGGTCAGTGTTGTTAGTTATTTGTTGTTTTGTGATGTTGAAGGGTTATTTTGCCCAAAAATGAAAATTCTGTCATCATTTACTCACCCTATGTCATTCCAAACTTCTTCAAAACACAAATGAAGGTATTTCTAATAAAACCTGAAGAGGTTTCTGTCCCTCCATTGAAAGTCCAGTGAAACAAAGCTTAGAAGATCTGAAAAGTCATAAAGGCACTGTAAATTGAATCCATATAAATTGAGTGGTCTTGTGAAGAGATACTAGTGTTTTTTTGATGATGAAAATATTTAATTTAGGTTTATATTCTCATATACACATACACAGAGCACATCACATTAGGTATACTATATATTTTTGGGTGAACTATTACTTATTACGTTTTACATTTGTTGCTTGTTGCTGTTCTTGAGGTTTGTGTCTGATGTCTGTGTACAGCCTTCTAAAACTATATCCCAGATAGCTTTACTTTGTAATGTGATTATGTGTCAGAAGCAAAGATAGCATAGTTCATTTCCCATATTAAGCATCCTACATATATTGCTTTGGTGAATATATGGGCCTAATGAGGCATTTTTACATTTCCTTTTTATAGAGTACTTCTGAGCAATTTGGGCACGTGGCAGCTTGTTGCCCAAGACACTCGTCTGTCTTGTAGAATACAGTGGCTGAGGTGTGATGCACCACAGTGCAACTGGGACTGACTGAGCAGAATGCGGCATGTTAAAGGGCAGCTAAAGGATAGGAGGCCAGACGCAGAGATGCTTAATAAGTGCAGGTAGGAGAGAGAGCACTCTCAGTGGGATCCAACACCTGTCTTCCGTTTACCTTCTCTAACTGGGCCATTAGGAGTCCGCTTAGAGTCCCACCATGCTCCAGTACCCCATCTCCCTGCCCAGAAGAGCCGGGAATACCACAACCATATGGCCCTGATTAATTCTGATGGGCCTCACCGTAGACGATTATCACACATTTGTGTCCGTTTGTCATTTTCATTTTGTGTGGCTTCAGCTGGGATGGGATTTGAAAGTGTTGCAGAGCATTCAAAAACTCTGACAGATAAATTTATTTAGTTCAGATGTGTGTTGAGACATCATATTTAAACACAAGGTATAGCTATATTCTGTGCAAGAATGTGAAAAACTAGATATTTTTTATGATGGACTAATCGTTGGGTTATCTGAACATATTGGCTGCATACTAAAATCCAAGAAGTTGGAAAAACTAAAATCTCTAAATTCATTGCTTGTACAGCACGTTGACTAAAATATCTAAAGAATTAGCTCACTCTGAAATGAAAATTCTGTCATCATCAATATTTTGAAGAATTTTTAAAACCGTTTTAGACCATACACTGAATGTCAGTGGTGTCCAAAACAACAGCATTAATATAAAGGATAATTGCATTTTTCAAAGTAACTTCTACATTGTTCCACAGAAGAAAAGTCATACAGGTTTGGAATGATATGAGGGTGAATAAATGATGAGAGAATTTTGTTTTTGATTGAACTATTCGTTTAAGCTAAACCAAAAATCCAGATCCACTGGATCCTGACCCATCCCTAATTCTGTTCTTGATTCTTTTCTCTTTATCCACCTTATTTTACAACACAGATGTAAGCTATTTTTTGTGAATGTGGGATATTTAAGATTTGGTAAGTAACTAAAACAATAACAGTGCAGTAAACAGTAAAACTATTTGCATCATAAATCAGTGTATTTATGATTGTAGTCTCAGCCTCAGAAGTCATGCCCGCGGACCTTTGGCTGAACGTCTGATTTATATGACACAAAAAAACTAGAAACAGGAGTTTTGAAGTCATCATCTGATTTAGTTGAATTCTACTGAATTTTCGGGAGACGTGTGTGTCGCATTCTTTAAGGTTCCACCTGGAAACAAAGATTCCATTACGCCAAAACCTCATGGAAGAAGAAAGCTGTCGTGTTTACAGCTGTGACAATGAGCGCTTATCAGGATCAGCTAAACACTGGATTTTCAAAAGTATGTAAAGTTCACGGCATAGTCTCTTTAAAATGCGTCTAAGCGTTTTACACACTGGTCTGTTATTGTGAGGACATTTCCTCACCCCTAAACATGAGTCAGCACAAAATAAAACATGATTGATTGCTTAACCTGTCAATCATATGGGCTCTTGGGCAGTCCATGGCCATTCAAAGCAGCCATGGTTCCCAGACCTTCATATGTATTTGTTCATTTCCAATTTGTCTATTTAATTCTTGGTTTTTACTTGTATTATCAGGCACTTCTATTAAATGCTTTATTAGCTAAAGGGACATATTTTGAGAATGTAGTTGGATTACATTGTCATTTTTATGCTATTCAAGGCAACCACAAGCCATCAGATTTCACAAAAAGATTGGAACACTTCCAAAAGCTCAACCCAGCTCCTCTACCCCAAAAAATCCTTCCGCCATTCTTTTTTTTTATCTGTTCTTTTAAAGCTATGTCATCGTCTTACATAGTGGCCTTGGCCTTCTGTTTCATCTAAAACTCATCCTGGTGCATAAGCCAGCTCTGACAAATCTGTTGAAGCCTCTTCCCACCCCCCGCCTCTTTGCCACTCACTCTGGCTGGGACTCCGGTCTTTGAAATTCCTGCCCTTGCTTCCAGCCCAGCTGACATCTTTCTCCAGACGGCATGAATTAAGATTGTACAATAAGACACTTGATGCAGCAGTCAGGGAGCGCTCCTCTCATTGGCCCGGCTCCATGGTGCACAACTAGGGCATCAGGAATTCTAAAAATACACAATGCATGCCTGTTCATTCTAATGGCAGTTGTCTTCTCCCCCAACCCAGGCACGCAGGCGATTGACAGGATTAAGAGAGGAGAATAAAGACAAGAGAAGTGAGAGGAGAACTCCAGAGCCATGGCACAGGGCTTTTTCCCCCTGACTTTCAGTGCCAAGGAAAGGGATGGCTATGTATTGCAGCAGTAATTGAGCTTGCAAAAAAAAATATATATATATGATATTGTTTGTTGTTTTATTTTTATTGTTATTGTTGTTGCATGTATGTATACATGTGTGTGTATATATATATATATATATATATACAGTGGGTACGGAAAGTATTCAGACCCCCTTCAATTTTTCACTCTTTGTTATATTGCAGCCATTTGCTAAAATCATTTGTTAATTTTTTTTCCTCATTAATGTAC
>NW_015546072.1:496557-502246 GCF_001515605.1 Sinocyclocheilus anshuiensis | reverse complement strand
GTGTACATTAATGAGGAAAAAAAATTAACTTAAATGATTTTAGCAAATGGCTGCAATATAACAAAGAGTGAAAAATTGAAGGGGGTCTGAATACTTTCCGTACCCACTGTATATATATATATATATTATGATTATTATTATTATTAATTACAAAAGCAACAACAAACTATATTGAATCTTACATTTTTCCCTAATATATTTAATATGTGTGTATTTATAGTTCAAAAGTTTGCAGCCAGTAATTTTATTTATTATTAATAATAATAAATAAATAAATTCATATTTTTATTAAGCAAAGATGCACTAATTGATCAGAAGTGATAATAAAGGCTTTTATATTGTTACAAAAAAAAATTAATTTCAAATAAACAATGTTCTTTTGAACATTCTGTTCTTGAGCAACAGTCAGGATATTTGAATGTTTTCTGAAGGGCCATGCGCCATTGAAGACTTGAGTAATGGTTGCTGAAAATTCAGATTTGTCATCACAAAAAATAAATTACATTTTAAAATATATTAAATAATAATAAAAAAAAAAATAATTTATTCATTTAGCAGACACTTTTATCCAAAGTGACTTACAGTGCATTCAGGCTATACATTTTTTACCAGTGTGCTCTGATTGGCCAGCTATCCAGTGCGTTGTGATTGGCCGAATACCTCAAGCGTGTGACGGAAATGTTACACCCCTTACCATCCTGTGATGCCGTGTCCGAGCCGGAGCGACGAGACAAAAACATGAAAACCCATTATAAACGAGGCATTTGTTGCATCCAGTGGGGACATAATTACGGATTATAATAATTTATACTGTCTTTTTACGCGTTGCGTTGCATCGCGCCGCGTAAACATAAAACCATGTCTGCATTTGTGATCAGAGAAATGACAAACAACAAGCACTACTCTACACTGCTCAAAACTCGCGTTTGAATCATCAGTGGCAAATCCTTTAAATATGAAAACGTACTTACAGTCTGTGAATCAGAACAGCCGGCATTGTAGTCTACTCTCCCAGGATCAGGAAACAGTCCTCCATAAAATGCGCTGCACACATCTGAATATTTGGGTTGAACTGTTCTGGAATAGTGTTGTATATACAACTTAACCACTGACTGTTCTCTTTTGGAAGGCCAAACAAAGTAGTTTCGCTTTCACAACGAAACACACAGCATCACGCACGGCGGGCTTGAGTGAGTGGAGGCCGGCGGGCTTGAGTGAGGAACGGCCAGCGGATTCGACGAAGGAGCGGCAACCACATGTGACGACCCCGGACTAGACTCCGCTTCGTCCACGGTGAAAGCCGATCCGGCGATCCACAGCGCAAAGTTGATGTATTTCCTCAGCGACCAGCACGGATCAGCTCCAGGCATGACGAAGCGGATATCGTCCTCTTTTGGGAGGCCAAACAAAGTAGTTTTGCTTTCACAACGAAACACACAGCGTCTTCACGACATGGCGGCGGCGGCAACAACAATACTACAGCGAGAATAAAAGTTACGCCTTCTTTCTTTGCGTGAACATTTAGGTGGGGTTATGCAAATCTTCCCACATCGTGACGTAGACATGTGGGGGCGTGTTAGAATGAGCCGTTTTAGGTAGGCGTGGTTGAGTCTTAACTTTTATAAAGAATATCTCTTTGGACTTTAGTCTTTGCAACTTTACAGATCTTCTTTATGCACCAAGAGCTTGTAACACTCCAAAGAGAAAGGAAAAATTGAAATCGCATCATATGACCCCTTTAACTTTGTTAATCACTGTAATAAATGGCCTTGTGGCTTATTACTGTATTAAAGAGTGTCTTTATTTGTGCATCTCAGTTTCCTGTTGAGAGTATTTGCATTATTGTTAATGTTTACACTTCTGTCATCCACTGGATTTCAAAGTCTTATCTGAACTCTAGACCGCTAACATAATTGTTGCTGCCACTACCACCCCAGACTTCAGAATCCTGTTGTATCTTGAATTGATTTATCATTTTACACATTATTATGTGTTAACCAAAGATGACATGGCCAAAAAGATTGATGGAATTAAAAATCTAATTCCTGTGCTTCCCAATATATACCCCTTTCCTGTTGGCCAAACACACACACATACAGGGTCCCTGTTGGGTGGGAGTGTGGTGACCCCTGGGGTGACACAGAGCTCAGAGGTGAAGGAGGTTGACAGGCTGAGGTGTGATGTGACCTGGGGCTCTGACATGTGTGTGCTTATGTATGCGAGTGTCTTTTGTGGGGTGGTGGAATCGTCCCTCTCTGCTCTGTCAGGGGAGGTCGTCTTGGGAGTTGGTTGAGGGTTAGATAGCGTTGTGTTTGTGGGTATCTGTCTGTCTTTCTGTCCATTTCTATGTGTGTTTGTGTGGACAGGTGGGTCGCAGTCCCCTCGACAGTGCTATGTCTGCGAAAGTAAACAACCCTAGATAAGCTGCGCTTCACAAGGACGCCAGCTGCAATACGCTAATCTCACTTGAATTTCTCTGTCTTTTTTCGGCATGTTTTATCTTATCTCCAGACCCCGCTTTTCCATGCATGCCTTTGTAACTTTTTTTCAACTCTGCACCCCATCTAAACAGTACAATTGTTTCCATAATACACGTTCTGCCAGTATGCACTTATTGAAAACATCCAGTACATTATTAGCTTGAGGGTATGATGATTTTCTCAACCAAACATGCCTAATTAAACCTGTTTTAGCTGAAGACAAACACTCGGTGTTGAAGATTGAGTTGAGAGATGGGGTCTCAGGGGACGGGATGATGGCATTGAGAGCTTTGGCAAGGTCACTAGGCCAAGAAAACACTCCTTGGAGGGCCACCAGTGGTGTGCCCGCTCCTGCCCAACAAAAACAGTCGAAACTGTCAATGTGACATGTCTCTAAGGTACCTAATTGCTTGCTCCTGTCTCCCTCCCCCCTTTTTTCTTCTCACAGCACTGCTGTAACTGGGTGTTGAGTCCTGAGCCCCTGGATACTCTGGTGGACCCCATGCTTAATGATTGCCCCCGTGTTTCAGCAGGTAAGCAACCATATCTACACCACAATCCATATTTTGCATCTTTTACTCTTTTCACATTGGTAACCAAGTCTGTTTTTAGGACAAAGGTGTCCAATCCTGCTTCGAGAGGGCCACTATCTTGCAGAGTTTTGCTTAGATCCTAATTAAACAGACTTCAACATGCTAATGAAGGTCTTTAGATCACTGCAAACTTCCAGGCGTGTTGGGGCAGGTTGAAGCTAAAATCTGCAGGATATTGGCCCTCCAGAAGTAGGATTGGACACCCCTGCTGTAGGATAGCCTATAATAGCACTTGCATCAAAGGGAAAACTTGCCAAATCAAGCTTTTCCTTTGTTATAATGGCCCCCTATAGATGGAATTGAACATAATTTGGTGTATTTATTTACAATTGGCTGATGTCTATCTGTACCACATTTGGTTAGTTTTAAACTTTGTGTTCAGAAGTAATATAATAGTCAATGTGTAGACAGGTCACAATGGTTGACTCCAATGACTGACTAGTTGCTTTTGTGAGGTTGACTAATTTGTCATTTTCTTTATTGTTTATTTATTTATTTATTGGTGCTTTAATTAGTGCTGTTAGATCCCCTTAAAAGCGCCAGTGTTATAGCCAAACACATTCGACCGTTATGCCTCATCTTGCACTGCATTCCAACTTTTAAAATGTGTCTTGAGACCTTCTTTCCAATCTGTGAATGTAGGAATGTGTCATATGTAAAAATCCCCCTAAGAAAAATATTTATCTGGGTCAGGTAAATTTAAAACTAGTCTAATTAACTGGTCTGCATAAGTCTAAATATGCCATGCTTCCTTAAAACAGGTTAGTTGAGTTAGTTGCATGCCATATTGTTGTAGGCATCTACTGATCCACAAATGATAAATATAAGGAATGCGATATCAGAACTGGTAGATGGTGCTCATCATAAAGTGATTGAAGGCCACAACCTTTGAAATCCTAGTTCTTGCCTTTTTATTAAAATGTGTATATTTTAATCATGCATCAGTGTTTTCAGATAGTTTAGCTTGGTTGTTTTTAGTATATTGAGGCATGTCCTCAATTCCGGATTACGGCTGTAATCTATAATCCAGAGCAGGGAGATGATGAGGTTCACCTGGCCATCACCCCTGCACTAAAGAGATGAAGAGCTGTCCATACTTTGACTTGGCTTTGTAAGATGTTATACTGTCTGACAGTGTTATAAAATGTTATTTGATATTTTCACGTGTGCTTTTGTAGCGAGTACAATGCTTCCCTGATTTCACTGTAATCTGGATTTGGGGTGAGGGTGGGTTGGGTATTATCCAAGTGAACCATCATTGAACTATGTGGGCTTTTGTGTTTGTGCATGGCATTGGTTCCAAGTTCACATTTTTACCCATCTCCTACATTTATAGAGAGCGTGATGCAATCTTTTATGGATCTTGTTTTGAGTGTCCCTACAGTTATTTTTCTTCCCCAGCTGACTGCAGTCAGTCTCAGTTATGGTTATGAGTAGTGCAATATAAAATCATCATAAAAGAATACAAATATTTTGTCATCACCGGCAAGATTTATCTCTTTGACCAATTAATTGGGGTTTGATGGTTTAATTTTCTAGCTGCAATGCTAGAGGAGTTAGGGATTTGATTCTCACATTTTGGGCATTACATTTTTATGATTTATATTTTATTATGACTTATTAGTCCCCAAGACTCACAATTTAATAGCAAACCAAAGACATCAGCATTATTACAGTGACTGGCATTTGACTATTGTCAGTATATTTGATGAATATACAAAATATAATTTTTTATTAATACACAAAATATTTATTTAATTCATCCTCAAAAAAATATTAGTTTTTTTTTTTTTTTTAAGAAAATAATTAGCATGTTTAAGAAGTTTCTCTATAAGCACGACTGGCTGGTCCCCACAATTAAGCTGATTTTAGGTTTTGCATGTCATTCCCACACACAGTCTTTTTTACACGGTGTGTGGCTATGTTTTCATGATAGCTATGCTGGTTTTACTTGTGCAGGTGGGTTTATGGCAAGACAGAGCAGCTTGTCAGTTACACTTAATCATCTATGAAGCCATGCTGGTACCGACTTACCATGCTGGTATTTTGTATGCTCATGTGTGTGGATATTATGCACATGTGTGTTTGGAAAGGGAAGGTCTTCTGACGACTCTGTTTTTTTGTTCCCAATGTGATAAAACTTGGAGCCTTCTTCCACCCGGAACAAATCTCCTGAAAAGCCCCCTGGTCCGCCAGCACTGGGTAAGGGGAGTTGAGCCTTATGCCCACACTGACCCACAGTCAGACGCTCTAGGTGCTGAAGCCAATTGTCAGCACAACTGAACTGAACAGTAGAGGAAGCCTAGACGAGCATTTGGATGGATTACAAACAGAAACAATGTTTTATTTTCATGCACCTCTATTCATAAGCGCACAAAACCAAGAGAGTGGATATGTAAGGATATGCTAAGAATTCTTTCTCATGCTGCATGCAAAAGTTCAAGTTCGGTGAACGCTGGCCTGACAAATTCTTGTAGTAAAAAGATGATATAAACATTTTAAACGTATTGGCTGATGATCAAACATGGAGGAAATGCTCATTTTGCTTTGCTTGAGATTAGGTTTAGAAGAATATTAAATTAAAAAGAGCAACAAACAATTGGCTTGCATAGGCAC
>NW_015546072.1:493844-496382 GCF_001515605.1 Sinocyclocheilus anshuiensis | reverse complement strand
CGTTAACTCACATGTGCTCAGGGTGTGCTAGTGATTAGATCACGTCAGCAGTGTGGCTCATTCTTGAAGCAAAGTTTTGTCTGAATGATGATTAGATTCACTTTTTTGGATTGCTGCATTTAATCTGTGAAAGCATCTACAGAATGAGCATTCCTTGTATGATAGAGTAAACAGTAATAGTCCGCAGTGGCAGCAGCGGCAGCCTCCCCCAGGTCCTAATGCCCGTTTTGTAAGGTGTTTCAATCTGTAGGGGGCGCTGTTGGCCTATTTCTAATTAAATTAAAAGTAAAATAGCCTACACAAATAACATTTAGACTGTGTTTCTGATTAAATAAAGCAGTAATTTATGTCATAAAAGAATGAGTATGTTTTGATTTAAAGGTCAGAAGCTATAGCTTACATGAAAAAAAAATTACAAACGTGACACTTGTAAATTAAATAATTTTATATATACTGATTTATTCATTAATGTGTAATATGTTTTATTTTTAAAACAAATCATAAGCTCTAAAATATTTTCAGAATTTTTACAACTATTTTGCTTTAGACCATCTAATAAAGTGTTAGGGTTAACACTGCATCTTTCTGGGGAAAAAAATGCAGCGATTGATATATAGTTTATTTATGGTTATTTTCAAAGCTTCGAGACTTGGTGTTGTTTCCAAACAAAAGGAAATATACCGGTATCTGTATCGACCAAAAGTAGTTTGAAAAAATATCGGCATATCGGATATCTGCAAAAATCCAATATCGTGCATCCCTAGTAATGGCTGCTGAAAATTCAACATGTTTACATTTTAATATAGAATATAGTTATTTTATATTGTAATAGTACTTCAAAGTATCACTGTTTTTACTGTATTTTTGATCAGATACATTCAGCCTTGATGCTCAAGACTCACGAAACTTAAACCACATATTCTAAATGTTTATACGTATATCAATGTTTAATTCTTTTGTACTATTTTGTATTTAGATGTTGTGTGAGATCATATTTTGTTGCTTATATTCTTTTCAGTGTCTGAAATCATTTATGTTGTTTAAAGTCTAGGGTGTGCTCCTTGTTTGAAAAAAAAAAAAATCATTAATGAGTCTTGAAAAATCTCACACATTAACATCACACTCACATCTAACACGTGCTGTGACACCTTAGCTCCTCGAGTATGTGGTAGTTATATCTCTGAAACCACTGATCACTCGCAGCTTTGCTTCATGCCGTTCCCATTATATGCAAGCATTAGAAACATAGGCTCTCTTTTGCTTTACCTGGGTTAAGATGAGATTACTCATTGCTAGAACTGATCATTAATTACAAAGAGAACAGTGTCCAGTGTGTAAACAGTGATTAATTGTTAACAAAAGTTAGTTAATGCATACCTGAACTGTAATTATCTGTTCTGCACCACTACAAGAATCCCAACACAGGTGGGTAATTAACCCTAATTGCATTTACAATGAGAGGATCACAAGAGCAGAGAATAACTTTGTTAAAAAATAAGCCTCCTTTGATGTAGGACTAGATATTTGTCAGCTGATTTATTCACATCTTTTTTTTTTTCTCATTATGTCTTTTTCACCTTTTCATGGTTGGAAGCAGAGTTCTTTTTAAATCAGCTTTGTTTCAACTGAGCAAGACCCTGAAACAAAGTAAAGCAATTCTAATAGGATGTAGCTGCATGTATTACAAGAGGAGAGGTTTGTACATTATATGAATTGTTCTCCTCAAACGTTCTAATAAAGATGTTTTAGACTGAAACTGTTGGCATGCAGGCATCTGGCCAATTTGTGTAAGTTCACTGGTGCATATTGCTGACTTATACAATGTCACTGGTCCATGTATTTTGCTCAATGGAGAGTCACTGGCGCATGTTGCATTCAGTCTATAGACTTGCTTTATTCAGTGGTCCAAAGGGCCCAGTGTCTCTATGTCATTGAATGCCTGTGACCATGTACCCCTGATGCAGCAAAATCCACTTGTTTGATCTTCCATTGTGGATGACAGATCTTCAGTTAGTTTTACTTTTCCACCCTCCTTTCAGGTGGATGCTGGTGTTGGCCCGGGCTTCCAGGGAAAATTCATGAACTTGAACTTTGTGACTTTTTTATTATTCAGCACATTTTGTGTCTTTAAAAGTGATAAGTGACGATCGTTCGAATAATTTTTTGGGCAACCCACTTATTTTGATCTTGAAAATATGTAGTTTTGCACTTGGTGGGAAATCTGGATATGAACATTCCTTATTTGAACATTATACCTATTTAATAATTAGTAATTTGTCATATAGCAGTTGTAGTTTTGTTCATTTGACTTGTTTTTATGTTTTTGTCTTAAACATTTTTTTTAAGTGTAAATATGTACATTTTTTTAAAGAATTCTCTTTTAAAACACACCTGACTAGTCTTGTTTTAGTTACAACTTTGAAAAAACGTATTTTTTATAGTGAGGGAAGTGTGAATAGGATAAATGTTCTGGATAAATATGCACAATATAATTTTATAAGCACTTCTTTTGTTAAATTATTTTGCATTAATTATTTT
>NW_015546072.1:463644-493631 GCF_001515605.1 Sinocyclocheilus anshuiensis | reverse complement strand
AAAAATATATATATATATATATATATATATATATATATATATAAAGTGAATGGGGCCAATCCAATATACAGTATATATTCCATTTAAATCAATGTGCTCTTTCTGTTGGTATATAGACAAATATGGAGAGCTGTTGTCATTCACCCTATTGTTTTACCAGAAAACCCATGGGCAAAGTATCAAGTTGTTAAAAATATATATTGACACTGTATCATAGTGCAGTGATTCCCTGTGTTTCCTTTTTCTGAATATCATGATCTTTTTATAAGTCCCATTGGAGAGGCGGAATGAAAATTTGATGGCGTTTTTGTGCAGTCGACTGACTAGTCTTGTTTTAGTTACAACTTTGAAAAAACGTATTTTTTATAGTGAGGGAAGTGTGAATAGGATAAATGTTCTGGATAAATATGCACAATATAATTTTATAAGCACTTCTTTTGTTAAATTATTTTGCATTAATTATTTTGTTAAAGCTATGTTATTTGAGATATAAATCTGTTTAGGGTTTATTTATGGTGTTACATTTTCATTTCAACAAAGTTGTAAAATTGGATATAACTTAACACAGAAAAGACTGGCTATTTTTTCACACTAAAACCATGTTAACATGGCTGTACTTTTGAAACGTTGAGTATTTTAACATTTACGGATTGGCCCCATTCACTTTCATTATAAGTCTCATATAATGATCTATAAATATATATATATATATATATCTGTATCATAGTGCAGTGATTCCCTGTGTTTCCTTTTTCTGAATATCATGATCTTTTTATAAGTCCCATTGGAGAGGCGGAATGAAAATTTGATGGCGTTTTTGTGCAGTCGACTATAATTTCTCACTGCTGCTCTCCCTTGTCGGGGATCAGAAGACATGGCCTTCATTTTCTATTCCTCTTTAAAAACGAGATGGAGCCTAAACATCTTTGATCCGTGTGCTTCTCTGGATGAGTGGCAGGGCCTGACCCACTTGGCTCTGGGCTGTATGTAATGAGCCCTCCGATTAAAGAGCACCATGCAGGAACATTGTGCTGTATAAGGAGTTTTATGTCATCTCATCCCACACTCACTGTTTGCCTGTCTGTCTCTTTCCTACGCCCTCTGATGGGATCACATAGCAGTCATTAGGAAATATCTGTAGTTGTTGTATGAAATATACATGCACAATTTGGTCAAAACAAATTTTGTGGTTGCATTTTGAATTGTTATATGACACATTTCACTCTAGATGTCAAGGCTAAAAACAGCAGCTCACATTGTACCTGGACTTTTCAAGTCTCTCTCTCTCTCTCTCTCTCTCTCTCTCTCTCTCACACACACACACTCTCTCTCTCACTCTCTTTCTCTCTTCAGTTCAATTCAGTTCAATTCTCTCTCGACCGACTTTATTCTCAACCGATTCACACAACCCAGCCCACGTGAAAATTAATTAGTGTAGTTTATTTTATATAAAATAACCTTCGTAGTAGTAGTAGTAGTAGTAGTAGTAAGAAGTATTATTGTTGTTGTTTTTATATGGTATACGGTTATATGATAGTAATATAATGTAATACAGAGTTCTTTTTCACATTATTATTGTCATTTTCCATGTTGCATAGCTCATTGGTCCAGTTTAAAACAATGTGTATTTATTAGGCAGAAAATTGAAGTAACAATTCCCAAATTTCAAATCTGGTGAAATGCTGTAAACACCTTATCCACACAATCATCAAGTCCTGGTGTCATCATGTAACATTAGATTTGTGCGATAACTTGTAGTGGCCAAAAGTGAACCAAACCTCTTGAGGCATAAACTTGATGTTTACATGTAGGGAAATGCTGAAAACATTGTGTCATGAGCCCCACATGCATGTATGTGAAGTAGAATGCTAACAGAACTACTCCTTCATGCTGCATTTTTATTAATCAAGTCACATGCTTTTACATACTAGGCCATATTGTAGTTTCAGCTGTAGTTAGAGAGGAGATGTGCTTATATTGGGAAGGCAACAATTAAAGAGGTTGGTGCATCTGTCTTCTTTAACACTGCTTGTTGGATAAACAAGCCTCTCTGTCTATGTTGAACTTAAGGCTTACTTTAAGTACATGTACACCAAAATGTCATCCACCTGGCTTTGATAGGCTCTGCTTATTTGAGTTCAGTTCATGTCAGAGCTTGATAGATTCTATGAAATCACACAGCAGGTTTCTTTGATCCCAATCAGCAGCTCTCTGTGTTTTTCGCTGTTATGAGGTCAGCACCCACCGGATCACAGTCAGTTAGCATTGACCATCCTCTTCCAACCAGTCAATACCTGCGATCTTTTATGTAGTTCAAGATTAATTTATCAGAGTTTTGAATCAGCTTACGCCTTTGTTGTTTACGTTTAGAATTTGGAGCAAAAAAGCTCTTCAAGCTCTTCTGTAAGCCGTGAATGGCGTGTTCGCTCCCCTTTCAGAGCAGAAATCAATATGCTGTGTGTGTGTCCCTGTGGAAGAATGGAAGACACATTTTGTTTCTTTGTGTGTGTGGCATAGTGTACTGTCATAATGAGTCTATAGGGTAGACTCATTTTATCCAGGCTATTGTGATTAAAGCCTTAGCTGTCGGAGGTAAAAAGATTTCGCCGTCCTTTAACATTCCCAGCCTTTTCTTTTACAACAATCCTGCTCTTGGCTGTACCTCAGACCATTTATTTATGTAATTATACATTTTGTTTAAAATGGGAACTAGTTGCTGAGCTAGTCCAACCTGACATCTATTGACATCTATTTCTCATATTTTCACAAAATGTACAGCACTTAAATCTCACATAATTTCTAGTGCAATATTGCATTTTTTTATTCTGTCATATAACTTACACATTTTTACATCTAAAAATGATTTGCAACACTGTGAATGGCTTAATTTGTAGCAAAACGTTATACTGTATGTAAGAACTGTAAAGCAAGACTTGTTTGGACTATTAAAAGCATAGACCTACATCTCTAATTATAACATTAAGGGTGCTATTTGCAAAAATTATCCTGCACTTCTGGTTCTTAATGAAAAGTTTTGACAGCTTTGCATTTGTGCTATTAATTTTACTTGTGAAATTATAGTCTTAAAGTTGCATACATTCAGTCTAATAGCAGATATAGAGCTCCAGATTTTTTAATTTGTAGTTCAAGCTGTGATTGTGATCTCATAAATTCACTTTCAACACATATTAGATCATCCGACCTGATTCATAATCGTGATTCATGATTTCTATGTAATAAACAGTGAGAAGTCCTGTCCTCACATTCCATCTAGGTTTTATTCATCATGACTTAAATTGTGGGATGAGCTGGTGCAAACTGACAAGAGTTCAGCTGGGTTCAATGAAAAATGGAACAAAGTTCTGCAACCTCAACCGTTTTATAATCACACTATCATCCCAGACTTGACCATGAGGCCTTCTGGGTATTACCACATATTAGAGACCAACATTTGCTGCCCTACTGTTAACCAATTGGCAGCATCTTTTTCTGTATTTTATTTATTTTCGAGATTCTGGATGAGGGTAAGTGCTATACTAGAATGTTATTTAGCTTCATAGTAAATCATTTCTTTCTCTCACTTTGATTCTGTTTTCGTATCGTCATGAGTATGCCGTTTGTGAACCATAGTTTTGTTTCTAGTGCTCATTAAACATTCGTATCTTTAAGCACTTTCAAGCATGTCGGGCAATAGTAAATGAGTTTTAGAATGAACTGTAAACAAATAGCGCAATCATTTTTCGTTCTTCTTTTGTTGTTGTTTTTAACCCCCATCATCACATCTTCCTTTTTATAGAAATGGAATGTGAATAACTGTTACATAAAAACATTGAGTAGATGAGTTGAAAAGTCAATTAGTGACCACACTTTTGTTTAAACCTGTCTTTCCTGGTACAACCCAAGCTTCTTCACAATGTAGTTTACATCCTGTTGACCACCATACGTTGTCACAAAGTCAGACAGAGGGCAGCGACAGATTAGGAGCTGGGGACATGGATCTCATTGAGCCATATGGTGCATCCTATAGCTAAAGCAGAGGATTAAACCTGGACCCTTAACCCTGCAGATGGACTGCAATCACGTAGCTCCATTAGTTTTGAGCTCTAGCATTTTGTTTATGATGTATAAATGCTGTATTTCAACAGAAATTCAGGTACCTGATCCTAGATTTATTTTGCTTTGAAATGCAAAGAGACAACCCTGTGCCCCTTCAGTGAACTTGTGGTGGGTTAATCAGGATCAGACCCAATGATAAAATTTTTTCCCATGTTTTTCCTTAGGATTTGCTGCTAGTTACTCGCAGAGCTGCGAGACACTATAGATAGCATTAGCGTTCAAGCTATGGCTTGAGGGAAAGGATTAAGAGTTTCTCTTTACAGCACTGAACCTGTTACACGTGAAAACAAACACTCCCATGGAAACAAAAGGGTGAGTGAAATGGAGGAAAAAAACTACATTGGACGGCAAATTACATACTCAATACAATTTGCTGCTTTGACGTGGTGTTGCTTGGTTATTGTCTCACGGTGCACATCAGCAAATATGAATTTCCTGCAATGCATACAAACTAGTCTTGCTTAGTAGCAATTTAAAGGGGCCGTTTACCCAAAAATTTTAATTCTGGTATCATTTGCTCACCTTTATGTCATCCCATGTATGACTGTTTTCTTCTGTGGGATGCAAAAGTAGATATTTTGAATAATGTACTTGTCGCCCTTTTCCGTGCAGTTTGAACTAAAGTTTTCAAGCTTCAAAAAGTATGTTGTAGCACCATAGTTGTCCATATGAATTGCCACTGTATCTCAAGTCTTCTGAAGTCTTACAATAACTGTATGCAAAAAATCTAACTGAAATTTAAGTCGTTGTTTACTGAAAACCTTCCACTCCAAAGTACTCCTAAAGTCAGCATGAAATGAAGTTTGACACTTTTCCTAAATGCATGTTATTGATCTTATTGTGAACGATTCATCCATGCATATGTTTCATTAAACATTTCTTAAACTCATAATTTTTTATTAAAATTGTAAGTGTATACAGTAGCAGGAGGACTTCTCCAATAATTTTCTCCGCTTAAACCCCCACCCCTTTTTAACAACCAACTGCAAGCTGCAAATATGTTTCACTTGGATAATATGGAAGAAAAGATGTGTTGCTCCTTCTGTTTCATGATGACTTCAACCCAAGAACCATAGCAGTTCACTCAGTCAGTGAGTCGATTTGAGTGAACAAATCATTCAGACCTGTTTTCTTGCTTTTTCATCTTTTAGATTAGCGACAAGATGGCTTTTACTTAAAACTAAATTATTCTTTTTTTTTCATTCTTTTTATCTTCTATGAAAAAAATACACAGTTTTCATGTAATATAAATATTTAGATTCATGTTTATGCTTTCTAGTAGTTGCATCAGAGTGTCAAGTGTTTTGTTTCGTTCCTTTTTTTTTTACCAATCCTTTAAAAAAATGAATACAGTATTATGTTGAAGTGAACATCTTGCCCAGCTGTCTTTGTGCTCTCCCAGCACAAAGTTAACATTGACAAATCCGTTGATCCGCAGTGGGTTTGTTAGCACTCAGATGCACAGAAGACAGTGTGGGAGAACTCCCTATTATCAGCAGCAGTCTGCTCCTATCAGTCCATCAGTGCAAATAAATGGCTCACTGACGAGCCCATGCCACGCCGCGCAACACAACTGTCAACATCTACTCACTTCTGACAGGGGCCCCATCTGAGGATATTAGACTTATTATTTCCATTTTTTTTCCCCTTTCACATCCTGCTGCAACAGCTCTCCCCCTTTTCCTTCAGAAGAGATGTGCTATGAGTGCATGTGTTTCATGCTACCAATTTATTACATTTGGTGACTAATGGGGCGCTTTGCTTTGACAGCTTTTGATAAGGGAGGGTGAGAAGTCTGTTTCTGCCGAGGGTTATGGGAACTGCAGGAGTCATGATAATTACTATCAAAGCAGCAGTAATGCACATAATAAAATACTCCGTTTGAGAACACAAATCAATTAATTAGGACCCAATGTGTCATCCTGTGTTATGTTACGGTGTTATTTCTCTTTTATGCTGCTCTTTCCTTGTTTTATTTTTTGTAAAGATAAAATTTAGTGCATCTAGTTAAATTTCACCACGTTTTGATGTGTGTGCAATTGTGACATGCACCAGCCCCACCTCCCCCACTGTTTGTGTGATCTTTTTATAAAATTTGAATTTAATGAAATGCACATTTAATATGATTGTTATAGAAAACAGTGGGCGAGGAAAAATGTGCAAGAATGCAATGAGAATATATTAAGAACGTACATAATTGCACATGATGATTAGAGAAGAAACATCCTTGAACGTCCTTGAGCTCCATAATCAGCCTCAAAATTAAAATATTTATTTGTTTCCCTTTTTGCTGGAAAAATAGGATATTATTTCTATAATTATGTAAACAACGCTGAGCGTTCCCCCCCACCCCCCTTTTCTTCAGCGAGCTGTAGAGCGCAGCAGTGACCTTGGCTCGTCTCCCACTCTTCGGCTTGACAGATAAAAACTTTATTAAGCGTCAGCGGGACGAGACGCAAACAGCCCGTGACACCCATGTGCATTGAGTATTGGGGAAATATCGCAATTAGCTGCTGATTTCCTACAGCGAAAGTGTCGAGAAGAAGGGTAATAAGCAAGGTTTGTTTGTGGCCTGGAAAGCCATAATTATAAACTGCTTTGAGTGCGCTGCGCTCATTGTGCCTAGGCGTAATGAGATAGGCTGCACTGATCCTTCCATGATGCTATTAGCCGTAATCCCAAGTCTTCTCTTCCTCCCACACCCTACAGCCCTGTAGGGCCTGCTGCCACCCCAGGTGCCTCCTCTCAGACGCCGCCCTTTGGTGCGCCCTCCGACAAGCGCCAACATGGCTTGATTGTGAAGAGGCTTCAGCTGAAACATGTGAAATGCAGATGATGTATGTTTTTGCGCTCGCTCTTTTGTGATAAAAGGGTCCACGAGAAGGTCGAGTTAGACTCTGGCCCGGTTAACTTCAAAGAATTCGTTCCTGAATACTTGAAACATCTTTTTAATATATTTCACGGCTTTATATCTGCAGGCGGATGAGGCTCGCGGTAACGCACCTGTCAGTGTGTGATGTGTTAAAGCCTCTCTGTCCTGTGAGGAGTTGGCAGGAATGTGCTCTCCCTAGCTGTCTAATCGCAATGACCCCCAAATGGCCCACCTTATCACCTCTCCCTCTGAGAGGCAAACAGAGAGCGAGTGGAAAACATGGCCTTCGCTGCATGTGTTTGAGTGGGTTTAGGACTTATCTAATCAGCAGGGGGTTTGCTGTCCATCCCCTCATGCACAAGCACTCACCATCCTGCTTCGGCTCCAATGCCTTATGTGTGTGTGTCCTGGAAAATCTAAGAGTGGACTTTGTGAGTTTTTAGTAGCTGAATATATTTCTGCATTGATGTCATTCCAAACCTGTATGACTTACTTTCTTCAGATGAACACAAAAGAAGATATTTCAAAAAATATCTGTGTTTTTGTCCATATGATCTTAAAAAGTTCCAAAAGGGAGTTTTCACAGCAATGCCATAAAAAAACCATTTTGGGTTCCCCAATGCACCTTGCAGTCAACAGTTCTTAAAAGAACCATTTTTATTTTCTTAGTGTGAAGAACATTTTAATAATCTAAAGAACTGTAAAGAAGGTCCATGGATGTTAAAGGTTCTTCATGGAACCATAGATGCCAGAAAAGAACCCCACTGACTTTCATTGGACAACAAAAACTTGAAACATTCTTCAAAATATCTTCTTACATTAATTATCCCTTGAGTAATAATAATTAGAGAGCCCTTTTAGTATGGAATCTCTAATCTGGAAAACCCAAATTCCAAATCCATGGTTGTGTATAATCTGTGTTTGCTTGTCTTGTGCTGCTCTCCTGAACGCAGTGGACACAAACCCTGCCTGACGATGCCCATACCACACATCACAAGGGAAACACAACGGCTTTATCAAGTACAGTTTAAGAATGCCTCGCCTCTCTGGAAGAGTTAGTCTGGCGCCAGCCTCTGCTTAAAACGGCCAGGAAACATCGTAATGAATTGTGCAGGGCTGCTATCATTGATTAATTAGTATAGCTTACATTGCAGATGAGGGAGTCAAGTCTAGGTCAGAAAAAGACTTCAAGGGTCTTAACGGGTTAAGGTTGAAGGCCAAGCTCTCCCTTTTGCCTTTTAATCAGATGACATACCTAGGGAGATTTGCAGAGATGCAGAGATCCGCAATGACCTTTGGCCACAAGGTGTCGTTTCTGGTCACATGTCTATTGGGCTCCTGCTGCTGGCTAGGAACCGACAGCAGCCTCGGGGCAGGGTGGGTCCTTCCAGGGGTGTGTTTTAGCCAGAGTTGGGCTGTTCCTCACCCCTTACACCCCAGCAGCTCTGGGACACAAATGGAATGCTACAGCTCTGAGGCTCTGTTTGGTAAGACTGCCCTCCGAACAGTGCCATGTTCATTCAAACTCAGTCATTACGATATTTTCACTCAAAGAAGTGCATGAGTTGGTGAGCACGAGTTGGTGAGCACTGAAAGTTATCCATGAGTTAGCAGTAGTTAGCTTTCACAGTGACTCCAGCAGTACCCACATGGTGTGAAACAAAGGCCAGCTTTAAACAGAATTCACATTAATATGTGACTTCCATATAATCTTTGATGATTTTAATTGTATATATATTTGTATTCATTTATTTATGTATTTATTTATTTTTCATGGAGTAGACACAGTTACAAACTCCATTCCAAAATTATTTTTCCCCCATTTTATTTCCATAGATATATAATATTATAATTTATAATAATGATATATAATATCATAGATATATAATGTTATAATTTATTTCATATTTATCTCTAAATGTATGTACAAATATTTTTGTCTTAATGACAATTAATTTAGTCCATACATAGTGTCACTAGCAGTGCCTCTCTGAGAAACCCAAGCTCTCGTATATTTTGGGAAAGTGATTTTGTTGCTCATATTGTTGTTTAGGAGTCCTAATGCTAGTAATATGTTAACAAGTAACTTAAGCCAAAAATCCTAGATACTACTTCCTAGATTTTTTTTTAACTTTTTTATAATAATAATTTATATCATATAATTTGAATGTCTTTGATTTTACTCTCTTGATTCATCTAGATTGACTCACATTGCAATTCCTAGAAACGTTACAGGTCAACTAGCCAAGTTGCCAAAGCCATATTTTACCCACATTTGTTTGTTGGCAATTGCTGATTTTAAACTCTGTATGATTTTTAACAAGTTAACGGAGGTTACTTTTTCAAACAGTATTTAATTTATTTGTTGACTAATACAATTGAAGAAACAACCTGTCCCCTTCCCTATAATGTAGGGCTTCTTCACACTTTCCTTGTCTTTAAGAAGCTTTGCTTTTGTTTTAATGAAAAAAAAAGAAAAAAAAATCAGTATAATATGTTTTCACTATAACCCAATACATTTTAATGCTTGTAAGACTTTATTTTTATAAGTAGTGTTCCTCAAAACACTACTGTCGCTAGTGTCAAAAAAAAGTATTTTTTTCCCCAAACAAATGTTTAGAGGTCAGTGACACAACACCCTGAAGTTAAACAACATCAGATGATGATCTGCTTTGCTGGTGTTACAAAGCTGTCAGTTGCTTACATAAAATTGAGTCCTATGGCATGGGTTAGGGCCTCCCACTAGATCTCTTACATTTAATCCCAAATTAAACTCTGATCTCCTCATCCGTGTGGTATTTTTGTGCAGCATAACAGTGTTTCTTTGACCTCATTCACCTTGTCCATTTTTATCCATGCCTGCATTGTCTTTTTTCTGGAAAATGATATTACAGAGTTTAGGTCATCATCTTCTTTTATGCCTTGCTACTGTAATCCTATTTTCTGTGTCATCTGGTAGTGTCAGCAGATGGTGGTCTGGGGAGGCAGTTTGACACCCAACTCACAGCTGTCTGGCCGGCCTGACAGGCCTCCTTTGTCTCTCAGTCATCACTCCAGAATGGTGCCTCTCCGCCTCATTGTGTCTCTATTTAACCCCCTCTCTTTTGGAGTGTTTCTACTAAAATGTGTGTAATATATGCAGTAACATAACTGCCAAAGTTCTCCAATCACAAATAGGAGTCTCTTTTCTTCCCCACCCCTCACGATCTGTATGTTTTTTTGTTGTCTTTTTTTTTTTGCGTCATGGATTGCCATCTCTCCCTCTTTCTCTCTGTGGCTCACCCTCATTTTCTCCCAGTGTGTTAATGAAAATGTTAGAGTGCGATAGAGAGAAAGAGAGGGGGCTCAGTACGGCCCCCTGCAGAATCCCGCTCTCTGGCTTGCTTCCATGCCCATGGTCACTTGGCTTTACTTAGTTCCAGCTCAGTGCCTGCGGCAGGCTGAACAAGCTCAGCTTTAGATTGACCCCATGGCCCAGGGCCACTCCTACCTCATTCCTATGATTATCTTTGATATTCTTTTTCTCTCCCTCATTCTTTTTATCTTCTCTTTTTGTTGGCTCAAATACTTTTTTGTTGTTGTTGGGTTTATTATTATTATTATTATTATTTATTTTTGTTGTTGTTGTACAAAATGACATTTTTCTCTCATTCAAATTTTTATTTAAATATATCATTCTTTATTGATTCTGAATTGATCTGAATTCATATACACATATCTATATGCTGTGGAGGTCAGTGCAAAAGGTCATCTATCTTAAGGCATTTCGGGAACTTAAGAGCTTTGCTCAAATGAACCACTATAGGGCCTGTAATTGATATCAGTTGACTTGCAAATCAGCACTAGGAAACTTTTGACCTGTGCATTTATGGCCACTAATCTTAAGCTTCAGTTGCAAAACAAGATTGAAATAGTATATAAGGATCATACTTTTTCACAGTGTATGTCTTTGTAAAGATTCACTATTATTGTACTGTATTATTAGGGACCTTATAGTGTTTTGATTTGATTAATCTATACTATATTCTATCTTAATGGAATCATTTATTATGTTTTCTAACATCCAATTTGTGTGTATTTATGTATGTATATTAAAAATTGAGTCTTTGGCAGCTTAAAGGGGTCATATGATGCTTTTTTTAAAGATCATTATTTTGTGTATTTGGTGTAACAGAATATGTTGACATGCTTTAATGTTCAAAAAACACATTATTTTTCAAATACTGTACATTATTGTAGGTCCTCTATGCCCTGCCTCTCTCAAACGCTTTGTTTTCTACAAAGTCCCTCCTTCCGACAAGCGCAGTCTGCTCTGATTGGCCAGCTGACCCAGTGCATTGTGATTGGCCGAACACCGCAAGCACTCGTCGGAAATGTAACGCCCCTTACCATAATCGCGAACTTCATCTTTCAAAATAAATGTAAAGACAGTAAATAATGTCATTAGTTTTACCATCAGATCAAGCCCGAAAGGGGAACAGACACAGTAATGATTTGCAACTTCAGGGATCTTATCTATGCACAATCAGCTTGTAACACTCCAAAGAGAAAGGGAAACTTGAAATCACATCATATGACCCCTTTAATAAATACCCATACCCTCGCAAATATCCCCAGCATTTATGGATGGGCAAATAGATACTGATAGTGGTTTATTTAGAATTAACAATTAATGCATAAGTTAGCAAATTAAATAAATTGCAATAAAATGTGACAATGGTGTTTTGTGAAATTTACTTGAATTAGTTTGTTAAAGTTAAAGGGGTCATATGATGCGATTTAAATTATGCAATGCAACGCAACGTGTAAAAAGACAGTATAAGTCATTATAATCAGTAATTATGTCCCCACTGGATGCAACAAATGCCTAGTTTGTAACGGGTTTTCATGTTTTTTGTTTCGTCGCTCCGGCCGGGACACGGCATCAACAGTATGGCGAGGGGCGTAACATTTCTGTCACACGCTTGAGGTATTTTTGTAAAAATCGACGCGTTTCAAAAAGGCGGGGCATAGAGGAGAAACAATAATGTACAGTATGTGGAAAATAATGTGTTTTTTAAATTTTAAACCGCATAAACACATTTCATTACACCAAATACACAAAATAATGTTCTTTTTAGCAGCATCATATGACCCCTTTAAGCTTTTAATGGATGGTAGAAATATGGTTTAAAAAAATAGTTAGGCCTAAAGTAAATAAATTAAACAATTAAAGACACACATTTGTCAGTCATACATAAATGAAATGGGTAAGAAACACTTACGATTTCTGTACTCAGAAACTCCTGTCTGTGGCACAAGCAATATTGATTTAGTTCAAATGTATGAGTTTGAAACTAATTGCGTTTATTGATGATAAATATATAATTTAAAACAGGTTCAGTTTATTAGCACTATTACAGAAATCTTACGTTTAATTTATGCATGACTCACAAATATGCATCACATTAAGTTTTTAGTTTGTTAAAACTGCAATCCAAAAGTAGTTTAAATGCATAATTTAGCCCTGAATATTTTGTTTCTTCTGTGATTGATGTACAGTATTTGAAAAATAATGTGTTTTTTGAACATTAAAGCATGTCAACATATTCTGTTACCCCAAATACACAAAATAATGATCTTTAAAAAAGCATATTGCAATATGACCCCTTTAATACACGATAAACAAAAACAGAAGTCTGTTAATGTGGGATTTAGGCGTATTAAATGTTTAATTTATCAAAAGATTATTGCTATCTAGAATAAACTAAAATGGCTGTAATTACTCATTTTATCAAATCACTTAATAGATGTATTGGTATTGATATTGGCTTTAATTGTACATGGTATCAGACCCACAATGATTATGATGACATGCACATGCAAAAGAAGTGCTCCTTTCATGAAGTGATTGATTCACTGTGTTGGGTTTGTTTGTTGGCTCATGCAGTGAGCTTTCCTTAGGTCTGTGTGTCTGTGTGTGTGTGTGTGTGTGTGTGTGTGTAATACACGATAAACAAAAACAGAAGTCTGTTAATGTGGGATTTAGGCGTATTAAATGTTTAATTTATCAAAAGATTATTGCTATCTAGAATAAACTAAAATGGCTGTAATTACTCATTTTATCAAATCACTTAATAGATGTATTGGTATTGATATTGGCTTTAATTGTACATGGTATCAGACCCACAATGATTATGATGACATGCACATGCAAAAGAAGTGCTCCTTTCATGAAGTGATTGATTCACTGTGTTGGGTTTGTTTGTTGGCTCATGCAGTGAGCTTTCTTTAGGTCTGTGTGTCTGTGTGTGTGTGTGTGTGTGTGTGTGTGTGTGTGTGTGTGTGTGTGTTTATTTGCTCAGGTTCCAATTGTCAGACAGCTTGTTCATACACTGAGTGAACTGTCCCAGACATGCTGTGCGAGGTGTTTGTCTGTTGTGCACAGACAATCAATACCCTCCCATTTAAAGAAGTCTAAGATCAGGCCTCTGCACTGATAATGTGAATTGTTTTGTTAGATAGTCAAAGGTCAGATAATATATATTTTTTTTTTTCAACCACTTCCCGTCTGGAATTGATCAGTTTCATCTCCTGGTGGGGACAACCACTGCCGTTAGCTAGTTTATCTTAACTTGCTGCACATCTTAGCCTGTAGTTTTGTTGATAAAAACAAAATTTTCTTGGGCTACATATGTACATTGTGGTGTGGATCTGCTGATGTATTAGTTTGTGACTGTATATGGACATGTCCTCTACTGTTAGTAATTTTCACTATGTGAACCTATTTAATTTTTTTTGCCAACAATGTCAAACAGTGGGGATACATGCTGATTTTTTTTCTTATTTTATTAGTATTATTATTATTATTAATGTATATTATTTTAATTGTTTTTATTTTTAAATAAACGATCTGAACAAAGTGTTATCCTTTTTAAATGGAAATTGCATTTTAAACATCCTTGGAACAAAATATTATTATTTTATTTTATTCACAGTTTGGCATAGCTTGAAAAAATAAAGCTTTATTGGAAATTGCTCCAAAATGTAAAATATATATATATATGACATCTTGACATGTCACATATTTGATCGCAAGCTCTTCAATGATGATTAGTCTTTTGGTAATAAATTACACTAACCTTTGATGAAACTATTAAAAAATAATTGCTAGTTTTGATGAGTGATGCCTGTCTAAAATTTGGTATAAATACTTTTCACAAAATAAATATTGAAAGCAATTATTTCACTGTTTAATTATCACATTTAGAAAAATGTAATAATATTCTTTATAAAGACTTTAAATAAAAAGTAGAAAAAGTGTGGAACAATTTTTTATTTTTATTTTTTTTTTTTTTTGAATTATCACTTGGGTCATAAGAACCCTTAAGTTTTTGTATTTGTATGTACAGAACAAATCTGACATTCTTGTGTTGCTCTTGTTTCTTGTGTATATATGTGTAAGTAGACCCTAAGGTATGGTCTGTTATTGTGTGTGTGTGTGTGAGTGAGTGAGTGAGTGACTGAGTGAGTGAGTGAGTGAGTGAGTGAGTGAGTGAGTGAGTGAGTGAGTGAGTGAAATAATGGAGGATAAGAGGTGATGAGGTCTCACTCACCGCAGTCTCAGTTTAAGAGAGGCCTGAGTTACTCTTCATCGTTAAACCATTAGTGCAGCAGCGGGACGAGCTCCACACAGGTGGCTCTGCCTCACACTGCTGTTTGTTTATCCACATAATCAAAGTCAGACAGAAAAACACACAAATATAGAGAGGACCTTGCTAGTGTTGTGTCTGCTGCCGTGTTACACAGAAGATCACACAAAAAAAATACAAAATCTAAAAAGACAGAGGCACCTGCACTGACATGATTTTATATACATGTGCATTCATTCACTTACACTCAAGAAAAAACATGTATGGAACAGATGAATACATGTCATTTAAAGTAATATATAATTTAATAATTTCATTTTAATTTAATAAAATAATAATTGGCAGGTTTTCAAGTAGAAAGTAATACAGTGTATTTACAGGTATGTAAAGTTTATAGGTTGCCATCTGTTACTCAAGGCGATCGATGTGATTTGCCTGCATAGGACACAATTGTCATTTGTAAATGCTTTTGGTTGTTTTAATTGCTTCAGGCATCACTGAGATGTCTGCTTTAGTTTTCATGCATACCAGATGTTTGATACTATGAATGTAAAATGCACGTAGAATTTCATATATCAATTCTTCTGTGGTATGTTCGTCATTCTGTACCTTCCCAAAATGACTGTAGGAAGGCAAGCTACTTCCTTTAACGATCTATAATTGTAATTTATGTTTTTCAAACAACAAAAATACCAAGAACCCCATATTTAGTAGCAAACAAATATAAAAACCAATTGGCCTGGTCAATAAACCTAGCATTCGGCTTTGTAGATTTTCAAGGGTTAATGAATGGCACTTGTATTGATCTTTATGGGAAATGTTTGTATGATACAGGAATCATTTAAGGGGTGTTGGTGGGGAACAGCAGTGGTTGCCGTTAGCCTAGCCTCTCCAAGGGGCATTGAAGAATCAAAATTGCATATTGACAAACGGGCTCGGGTGAGTGAACCCCGGCAGCTTGAAATAAACTTATGCAGCGTAGTCATTACTCCTGGCTACCGTGGTCTCCCTCAACCTTGAGCCAGTCGATAAGCTATTATAACCATGCAAATTGTGGCCAAATCAGAGACCTGACATATTGGAATTATGGTCTCCCTCAGCCACCACCTTATACATCATCAGAGCACTGGCAACAATATGCAATATGCTTACTGTTGCATCCTCTGTACTTTTTCATTAGGGCTCAAAGGACTGTAGTAAAATGAAAATAAATGTCTTTTTGGAGCGGAAGGCAGCCGTAGTTCTTTTGCTCGCAGAGGGCAAGACTGGGTGCCAAGTCTTTCCGGTCAGGGCAGATACCTCAGTGGTTGGAATGATGTAACAAGGTGTAAAAATTGTGTAAACACCCCAGTGTCCTTGTCCTTGGGAATGTCAATAGGTACGCATTAGCGTACAGAGAGAGTCGTGGGTCAGGTTGGGCAAAGCGCCACCGATTTGACAGAGTAACCTGCTGCGTGTGAGGGTCGAAAGCCTCTGGTCTTCTTACATTATCAGAGCCTGGGGTCGTTATAAATGCCGTCCGTTGGTCTAGAGGAGATGTTTGACTAACACCGCTGTTTTGCGTTATCCATGGATTGTTTTCAAGAACTCTTTATTTCGTATTGCCTCATTTCCTCAATCATACCTGCTTGGCGTACATTTAAGCGCATTAATCAAAGTTTTAGGGATGACTGATCATTTGTTTAGTATGACTTCCTGTCACAGTTGCCAAGTGCTTGAATGGCTGCTTTGATTTACGAAACCTTCCAGTGTATTAAGTGGATTTAGAGGTGACAGCGCATTGATTTGTTTCCACTGTCAGCTTGCTCTTTTGCGGCGCCCAGGGTTCAACCTGCAGCCACGTGGGTTTCGCTTCGCCAGGCTCCCGGCATTCTGAATTACCCGAATTTGTTCTACCAAGGTTTTCCGATCGCTCGCAGATGGGCAGCGATTAATCAGAGAGGTAACTGTGAAGTAGTTTGCAATTAGACGGCAAAGCTCTGAAGCATGTTAATTGAATCAGAAAATTAGAGCGACTGCGCAGTAATTGGCCAGTTCCCATGCAGCAGGTGCCAGCCCACTCGACTGTGGAACAAGGTATTTAAGTCACATTAGCCAGAGTAAAAATATTCCTTGATATGGAACAGTTAGATTTTCTGCTCGTTTTCACCAGCTATGTCACCGTTGGCGAACCAAGCCGCCTCGCGGCGCAATTACGACAAGCACCGCCACACAGGAAATCGACTTTCCACAATCCGCCTCCTCTCCTGGAAGAGGTGAGAGAGAGAAAAAACAGCATGACAGGAAGTCGCAACTCATTAGCAGTGGCTGCAGCAGCGCGAGGGAGCTTGGATTCACCAGTGTGCCCCCTTTTTTTTGAGCTGAGATGGAGGCTAGTCGATGCCATCTGTGTGTTTAGGTTTTCCTTACAAAGAACTGGCAGCAGTTTCCCCATCGGTTAACATTTAAAAAGCTTTTAACAGGTGTCAACTGCAAGAAATGACTAGCTTTTATCATGTATGTTTGAGAAATGCCTGTCCTCTCAGTATGAACTCTATACCGCCTAAGCCTTATCTATCAGATCTACATAACAACGCTTCTTGCTTTCTGTGGTTTAGATACCAATGCATCATTTATTACCGATACAGCCTGTGAAACTTGAATGGCTCATAGGTGTTGCTTATCTTCCCGTACCTGCAGAGGAAGAGTTCAGTCTTTTTCACCACCACCATCACCAGCTCCCCCTCAACCTGGCGGCATTGGCAAACATGAAAAACTGAGGGGAATTAAAAATTAATCACTTTGCAACAAGTCTTGGTTTGTGCACTTCCAAGAGGTGCCTTTGTTATAGTGAAACGACAGAGTGAGCGAGAAAGAGAAAGAGGAGGAAAATTCCCTGGTGGAAGCTGAGCAGAACTTGAAACTCTGCTGGGTGCCAGTCCTGTTTGTGGGAAGAGCCCTGAGTTTGACTTCTGATTCTCTCTTTCTGTCTCGCTCGCCAGTTTCCCAGCCTCCTCAGCATGCAGGGCTTGCTCTCTCCCCCCTCTTTGATATCTTCATCTGCTCTGCCAAAGCAACGGGCTGGCTGGCATGCGAACTCTCGACGAAAGTGGGTTATTCTCCCTGTCTCTCACCCCATATGACTTATTTAGAACAAAACAATTGCCTCACTACATAGAAAGGTTATTACTGATTTAATGGCACATAGGTAAATTTGATATGAGGGAATTCAGCTATGCATGGGGTATTTTTCAGATCTTACTGATCATATTGTGCAGTTTAATATTTAAAGCTGGTGTATGTAATTTTGTGTATTGCAAAAATAGTGACTTTTTTGTCTGCCATTGTTGGAAAAGCATGTACACTCACGTCACTGGCTGAGCTTGCGTGATGGCAAGTTAAGCATTAATTATTGATTTTACCATTTGATATGAATTAATACATTCAACAGGAAAATTCTTGAATGTGTACTACTGTTAATCAATGATACAAATATTGCAACACTTGAAGGCAAGGACTATCATGAGATCATTCAATAAGTAATGAGCTGAGAGCTTTATCTCGTGCGGTCTTGTTGTACTATCAATGTGATCAAGGAACGAAAAAAGTTGTGAAGGTCATGCCTGCTCTTTCACCCTGAAAACCAGGACTGACCCACAGTGCATCCAAGAAGAACGTTACCTCAGTGGTTACTAAACAAGCCAAACTAGACCCTTGCATTTAGTACAGATGATAAATAGTGGAAGATAGCTATGTCAAGTTTTATAGTTTGTTCTCCATATTGCACAGAAAGTCCATATTTTATCTAGCTTTCATTGTTACAACAATTAGAGCTTTGTGCTAAGTCAGCTTAGTCGATGTTAATGACTGTAAATGAGTTGGCTCCAGAGCAGGAGCATTAGCACGTTTCAAATTAAATTCTCTGTCTCACCAGCCTTGTAGCTGGAGATGCTAATATAGCAGAACATTGTGCACTAACTTCATCCGCTCAACAATGCACTGGTGCCACCAAGCTGTGTTCGGGCTAATAAAGGATTGTTTAAGATAAAGTAAGGTTTTAGTGACCTGGTATTGAGCGGTCTCCGGTTAAGGGGCAATTTAGGCCACGGACCATCTGATAGAGAGAGACCCCTTGCACTGGAATTGGAGTATATGTTACTTGCATCACTAATGCAATTAGTCATGATGGTTGACTTGTTACATCAGGTACTGTATTCATGGCACAGGAGATATCCTGTCCTTAAGTCACACTGTAGGGACAGCAGAGATGTGGGGTAAAGTGTCTGAGCGCAGGTCAAGTTAAGCAGGATGGATGCTTTGCTCTGCATCGATAACACGTAACCCAATTAGCTTTGCTGCACTCACATTTGTGGTGAAATGACTCAATGGAAAGTGATGCCATTGTTGGGGTCAGTGTAAAAATTTACAGGTTTTTGTCTGTATGTGAGAGTGCTTATGCCTGTCTTTTCTGCATTAAGTGTTTGGGCTGCATGCTTAATCAAAATAAAATAAAAAAATATTAGTATTGTCATTTTACAATTTTACTGCAAAATAAAGTAATTATTGTTACTATATTTTTTAAGTACCTCTTTACAATAGTAATATTTTTTACATTTTGTTGAAAAATTTTAGTAACAACAATTATTATTATTATTATTATTATTATTATTATTATTATTATTATTATTATTATTATTATTATTATTACATACCTGGATCTTTAAAGCTTACAAAAAAATCTGTAGAGTAATGCAAATGTACTGGTAGTTTTCCATAAAGCACATTTCCTATAGTTCTAAAAAAAAAAATAAAAATACAATGTATAATTCAAAATATGGGTAAAGCACCTGTGAAAAATCAATATGGAAAATTACATTATGCCCTATTTTTACAGGCTTCAATTAGAGTGTATGTTCGTAATTTTTCATCAAAATTCACTCATTATATACTCTTCTTCTGCACCCACATTATTTTTCAGTTGATTTCATCAATCCCTCCTAATTTCCCTTTTCACTCTAGTATGTTATGGCTAACTTTTATAGTTATATCCATTTTTAATAAATAAAATAAAGTCGTGTCCCTCTTTCCATCATATGACGACTTCAAAATGGGTTCCAACAGCATTTCATGTAGGCTTGAACCTTTTCTCATTGAATATCCTCTTTCACCAAGGAAATACGTCAGATTACAAAAATGAAAATGGATTTGAACTTCATGTTGACATTATCATAAAGCATTTTGATTCTTTGTGACACTTCACACTACAGATGACCACACAGATCACAAGTGCCTTTTAACTGTCAGTGTGCTGCTGTAATCCACTGTAAACACATTAAACCAATTCCCGCTGCACAGAGCGGGTGCAAGCTGCTTAGTTTTGTGGCTAAATCTCGGCTGCAACCACACTCATTTCCAAAAAGCCTCCAGCGGTACGAGCGATTGGCCAGCAGGTGCATCCATGCATCCCAGCTTTTGCCTAATTCCATCTGGACCTAGAAAACAGGCGACTCCCACCCTCATCTCCAGGACAGTAGTCCAGGGTCACGGGTGGTGCCAAAGGTGCGTGTGAGTGACGTGGCACACTGGCTGACCCTGGCTTTTGGCAGGGCCGCAGATTTAATGGGATTAGCTGGCTAATGCAGACCGTGTTTCTGTTCCTTGCGCCTGAGCCTTTTTTAGCCCCAACCCTCGGGGTTGTGCCAACGTTCACAGGTCGAGGGCAGGACAATAGAGCAGCCAGATAGGACAGGATGGGCTACGTTACAGCGTGAGGTTGCCAGGGATGCTCTGGGTGGCGTTGAGCGCTCAGGTATGGGTGCGACGGGCTGCCAAGTTCTCAGCCTATCATGACCTGAAGAATATCGAGTCATCTGAATGCAGGAGTTTCTAATTACCGTAAATAAGTGGAGCCTAATTGTAACCTTACACACTCTTTACATTGATAGTCATCCATTAGGAGTGTAATCAATGTACGGCTGGTCTCCTCCCTTCACAGCGCTCAGGAACAGTTCCATGTTCCCATGTGTTGCTCAGATTGGCTTTGGTAATTGCTCAGGCAAGCATGTGGTGCAAATCTGCTCTCCGTACAGAATGGTGCAAAGCCACCGTAGACTTCAGTTGAACTCTGTCTCAACTATCTCTTTTCCTTTCCTCAAAGCCCCGACGTGGCCTCCTAACCTTTCGTCAGGTCCTAGTCCTTTGTCTGGTGCACCACATTATAATGTACACCGCTTCTGAGCCGTTTGTTGTGGATGCCACTGTCCAGGTCCGTGACAACTAGCTTGGGTTTGAATGGCACAGGTGTGCTCCGGCTGATCCCAGGTCAGCGCTCGGCGGGCGCTTTTGACAGCCCCTCCGCATGCACTAGTGCACAGGTGCATGCAGCAAACACCTGTGCGCCTGTGGCCCGGGGACACAGATGGGCTAGAGTTCCACTAGCATAACTGAAATCAGAGAGCAAGCTTGTGGGGATGCGAAGGGCCTCCCTTCTGTTACCTCTTTCTCCCAGCAGGCATGTTGTGACCGCCACACACACAGATAGCACTCTTTCTCCATGTAAATATGCACTGGCTCGCTCAGACATACATGATCACATAGCCCGACCACGATTATGTTACCTGGCCGTGTCATTGCGCTCTTTTGTGTACACATCGATCCGCTGTTTCTCCCAGACATCAAATCCTGTTTGTTCTCGTGTCCCCGTCTCTTACGCTTTCTCTCTCTGGGAATGCATGCAAAGAGATTTGTCAGCATGAGAATATGACAGACGACGTGGCCCCGTCGGCCAGCCAAAAACAATATTTAAACATTTAAATTAGGTTTATCGTAAGCCTACTCGCTTTCACCGAGCTGCCGTGAAGACGTACAGATGGAAAGTACATATTAAGTGGATTTGTGTTCCCCACGCTAATCGCTGTCTCGCTGTCGTCGTCCTCTGTCTCTTTTCACTTTCAACAACAGCGGCGTTCCAGCCGCGGGAAGCTGTACTTAGCAAATATGCTCATCTGAGTTTGAAAGGTCATGAGCATTTTCAACGTTGTTCGCTTTCACTGAAAGTTGGCTCACGAATTTAACTCCGCATCTCTCCGCCAACACAAAGAGATGACACGTTTATCATCTCTCTCTCTTAGTTATTCATGGATCTGTCTCTGTTCCTGCTCGACAGAGAACATGATGGAGATGTCAGTAGTGTAAAGCGGCCTTGTCAGGTTTATTTGCTTCTGCTGCAATCAAGGTGTCAGGTTTCCGGACTTCATACATGAGTAATTTTCAGTCGGGATGAGATTTCAATGCTGAATATTTTTCATCGTGACAGTGTGAGTGGGCGTTTGTTTGAATGGTTCAGTTGGTGTATTAGGGGCATCTTTCAGCTCTTTGCATAGTGTGACAGTTATGATATCGCCCATCACTGCTGCCGTTTCTCTGGGGTTTAAGGGGTGATCTCACTTGACTCTGGGTTCCTTTCGCTCTCCTTAATAGTAGGGCTGTCAGTTTAACATCTTCATTTAGTACATTTAGATAGACATTGTATTATTTTATTACAAAACTTCAAAATGAAAAATTTCAAATATTGACCACTTGGTTGAAAATAAAAATACATTACAGAAGTTTTATTTTGGCAGTTTTGCATGAAAGCAATGTGTGCAAATTTCAATACGAGGCATATTGTTTTTAGTTTCAAGTGGAGTAGAATTTTAACATAACTAATGTATTTCTTTTTATTTAAAACAAATGCTCTGAAGCATTGTTATTTTTCCTATGTGTTGCAAGGGTTGAAATAATTGTGGCTGCTTGAAGTCTAGTGTGAGCCTCCTTTTAGTTCCCTCACTTTAGAAGAGCACACACACACACACAACCACACAAAGCACTCTCTCTTGTTAAACCATCATCTTACCCCAAATCTAAGAACACTCTCTCTCCTCCATCAGTACCATCAGCACCTCCATTAAGGAGACAGGAGAGATCGATATCTCACCATCAGGCTCAAATGTTAACAAACTTTTTATTTACCATTTACCTTCGGCACACAATCCATTTATCTGTCTCTCTCCAGTTTATGATGGAGAGCATCAAATACACTCTATAGATCAACAAGGTGATTAAATAGGTTCATTCAAACACACCTGTCCTTATTCACCACGGAGCTGAGTGATGTTCCAAACGCTCACCAAATTGCTGTTTACTCTAACAACCGATAGTGGAAAAAGCCATTAACTGAAGATCGCTTTTCCAGCCATTGCACTACAACTGCCTTCTGTAAGGGCTATTCACTGAGTGCATTTATCATTTAATAAAAACGGCAATAATCGAAGCTTATTGAATACCTTAACAGGTTCTGGGCTTAAAAAAATCGTAGGCGGCTTTTTATCTCTTGGCTTAGTTACAGTTTGATTCACCTTAACGATGTGAAACCTTCAGAAAAGTATGACAAATAAACTCGCAAACTTGCCGAGAAGGACCGTTATACCATCAGCTCACATTACTCTTTGTGCCCCTGATATAGCAATGCAACACCACAAGAAAACACACTGATATGGTGGGATTCCCACTGGATTGCCCGCATCTTTAAAATCACTCTGCTCTCCTTGAGTCTTATAGACTCGCTCGCTCGTGCACAGGGAAGAGGAAGCGCTCACACGGGATAGAAAATACACAAGACGAGCGACAGGAGAGAGATTACCGGTCTCCTCAGAGACATTGAGCAATATATGTGCGAGCACACACAGTTTGTGAAAAGAGAGCAGCTGGAATTAATGCATGGAAAAGTGAGAAAAGAACACAGGCGGAGAAGATGCGTGATGAAGGATGCATAAGATTGAGAGGTTTCATTGAAAACTGATCGCATAGCCGTCTTTCTACATGATGTTATTGTGAGTGAGAATATAAACCGCTGATCTTTGCTTTATGAGGCATGATAAACCACTGTCAAAACTAAGCAGCTGGAGGTATTGAGGGATTCTTACATTCCTGGTTTAGGTTTGCTCCCTAAGGCAGGACATCTGACCACAAACCATTAATCTGCCCCATGATACACATGGCAGCGGTGATCACTCTCTTACCGCTGTGGTCAGGAATACAAAAGGAAAGTTGTTCTGTATTTGGGTGGTTGGTTGTGGTCATAACCTGACATCCTGGACCTGGATTGTTTGTTTTTGGGGGACATACAAAAGCATGTTTAAGCACCAGTAGGAGAGCTTGTCTTTTAGTTTGTCTTCAAACAAAATCCAAAATGAATTTTTTGCCACGTCTGCCATTGGAGAGAAATCGGCCATATTTTGTTTCTGTGTGTGTGTGTGGAGGAGATGTATGTATTTGTGACAAACAGCACAGCATGACTGTGAAACTGCATCTGTCACAAGTAGCATTTAAACAAATGGTGTAAATTAGATTGATTGAAATGCGCTTAACTTTTTCAAGTAAAAATGTGTTACATTAATGCCAAAGCAAATGTATTTGTTTTGGTTTTTACCAAACTATATTGTTTGAAATATTAAATACATTTCATTTTTAAAACATATTGTGTATTCTAAGTTTTAGAAGTTCATCATTGAAATTAATTGTAATAAAATACTTTTGAATCCATAATGTATAAACCTATTCGAAGATTATCCAGTTGTGTTTGTTGGAAATGTGTTGCAACAAAATAAATACATTTATCTTAAAAAAAAAAATCTTTACAATTTAAAAAAAACTGTAAACTGATGATGACACACAAATGGTGATGCACAGGAGTTTTCTTTAGTATAAAGTTTAGTTTCACTTGAATCTGGGATTTCTTTCAAATAGACAAAGCCCAGGTAAGATGTAAGCAGGCCTGAAATTGTACAACATATTTAGCTATTTAACTAAAATCATATCTTCCCAAATATCACTAAATGTTATCTCCATATATGCTGAAGCCTTGTCTGCTTAGTTGGCCATGAGTGCACCCACGATGCCCATTAAAGCTCTGCTGTAGTTAAGCACCTTTACTTTTGAACATATACATTCAAATTGATTGCACACGAGGAGAGCGACTGCTCTGAAGCATCATAAAGCTTTAGCACATCAAGTAGACGTAGGCGTGGAGGGTTTAAAGTTGCAGAGACCTCAGAGGTCAGCAACCGAAGACATGGAGTGAAACAAGGCTTTGAAACATGCCATCAGCCCGCCTAAAGAGAGGGGCATAACCAACCATAAAACATGAAATCATATCACTTAAACCGACGAGTACAGATAAAGCAGTGTTTGAACTTGCAGGCATTAATTATACACTGTAAACAGAACGGTGGGAGACTTTTTACTTGTTTAAATTATGACAGAGGGTTAGCGTCTCTCCTCTGTCTCCATTCATCTCTCTCTGCATTAATGTTCCACTTCTCTTCATTAACTTTTAAAGCTTGTTTTTCTTTCTATCTAATTTATCACATAATACTGTATTAACATACCCAGAGGACCTTGTTTTCACTCAAGTATTTCTTTGAACAGAAACAGGAACAATTTGAAGGTTAAGCACTCAATGTCTTGTTTATCATTTTCGCCATGAAGAGAATATGAAGCAACTACATAATATTTTAGAAGAAAACAGGGGAAAGGAAAATACCTCAATACTAGGTTGTTGTGGGTGGATGCCAGGGTGTTGCTATGTAGTTTTATCACATTACTCTGTGGTTGTTTACTGGCCCAAGTCAAAAGATCCCATGTTAATATGTCAATAATGTTATGGTCTCTAATGGTGAAGAGAATTTTGAAGAATGTATAGTTTTTAGTGGTAAATATAATTCCTCTTAATGATTCTGGTTCCTTAACAATTAATTGATTGGAAATAAGAAATACATAGTATTATTGCTAAATACATTTTTACCGGTGACAATCCAATATTCGACTGTAATTACGTATTTTCTCAACATACTAACAAAAAAATTGTTAACGAATTGAACTCGTTAAATTTATTTATTTTTATAAAATACCAAAAGTCAATTCAATCTTTATTAAAATACAGAAAGACGGTGCTTTTGTGAAATGTTATTGCAATCTTAACTGTTTCTTTTTTTTTTTACTGTGATGGCAAAGCAGAAATTTCAGCAATCATTACTCCAGCCTTCAGTGTCACATGATCTTTCATAAATTATTATAATATACTGATTTAGTGCTTAAGAAACAATTCTTATTATTATTATCAATGTTTAAAACAGGTGTGCTACTTAATATTTTTGTGGAAATGGTGAAACTTTTTTTTACAGGATTCTTTGATGAATAGAAAGTTAAGTAACTCTTTACTTAAAGTCTTTATGTATAATGCAGTATAAAGAGTTATTGAAGGGTATAATGCATTATAAGTATTCATAATGTGCATTGTATTATTACCAAATGTAAAATGCATAGTGTAACAATGAAATGATGAGTGTTATAATGAATTCACTGTGGTTACATTTATTATTGAGATTGTACAATGATTTAGAAATTTTATTTCTAATCTTGTTATTATAAGGTGCATTACAAGGCATAATTAATGCATTAAAATTACTTTTATAATGCATCATACATAAAGGCTTTAGGTGAAGTGTTACCAAACGTAAAAAAAACAGCATTTATTTGAAATATATTTTTGTAATAATTGTAAGTGTATTTAGTGTTACTTTTGATCAATTTAATGCATACTTGCTGAATAAAAGTACATTTATTTCACACACACAAAAACAAATAGGAGTCATGCTCAAAAAAAGGTAAGGAACAACAGCAGGAAATACTATATCATCAGAGGAGGAATACATCTCTGAAAACTATTAACGGAATCAAATAAATCATATGGTTCAGGTATTTTTATTTATTTATTTTTTAAAGTGGAGCCCTGATGGTAGGTAATAGTAGCTCAAATGTTGTGGGATGAGTTACACACAGACGTTTTATACTATAGGGGTCAGTGTTCAAATCTTATGAGCAGCATTATTTGTATTTTTTCGTAAAGGAATGTGCTCTCTCTGACACTTACAGTCATCTTCTGAGACAATGTTATCGGTGACTCACATTCCATATATGTCAGAACAGATATAGCAGGGCCGCCAGTGGCAGGAGTTTCCATCATCTGATCAATGTAACATACTGCGGGGTTAAAGTTTACTCTTCTTAAAGGACTCTTACCCTTCTGACAAGTGAGAATGTATTGATTATTTTATTCTATTTGCCGTTCCTCGCGCTCACTCTCACCTCTGCTGTCAATAGAGTGCCATTGAGAGAGTCAGAGCGGCTCCTGACCCCTGCTGTACTCGCACACCCACACCAAACACACAATCCTCAAACACTCATCCTGACTCGCTCCTGCATCCCTAACACACTTTTGATTAATAGTGTCGCTACAGGGTCACGGTGCATCTGAACATCTCTGTACATCTTATTTGACATGGGCTACATGTTGAGCGTTAGCTGCTCTGTCAGATAAGGGTCTATAGATTTGGTCAAGGTTTTTTTTTTCCTGTTTTCCCCCAGCAGGGACAGATCCAGCCTCATTTGGAGGTCAGTACGACCATGGAATTGCTGAATACATCTGAACGTCCTTTCGCTGTTTATTTAACTGCCCATCCAAGGGTTCAGCTGAATGTTTTGTTGACGTCTGTATGAGTGTGGAGAGAGCACAGAGAGCCACAGGAAGTGGCTGCAGCCCTCTACACTCGTCTGCAGAGAGATAGAGAGATAATTATTTGGTCTCTGACTCACATCGCATGAAAAATGCATAATGCCGGGGTTTGAGACAGCTTATCAGGGAGTTAACTCTTCCCACGCTTTGTGTATGCTAAAGCGGAGATGCTTTTAGATGCCTGCCATTGTTTGTGTTTGTTTGTTTGTTTGTTTGTGGAGTTTTGTTTGGGTGGGTTGTTTGCACTGAACTTCTGGCCCCTCTCATGCTGTTAGAGTACGTTTCGATCACAACATTAGATTGGAAGCAAAACACTTAAACTTTTTTTTAACATTTACTGCTTTTTGCAGCTTTTCTCTAATGAATCATCGCCTGGGTGTAAATGTGCTTTTTTTTTCTTTCTACATGTTTTGTCCAGAGTGCACTCACTTGATGCCTTTGTAGTATCAGTTTGCCAATAAAGTGATTATAGGAAGAAACGTCTACATGCTACTGTTCAAAAGCTTGGAATAACTAATATTTTTTTTAAGAAGTGTCTTCTGCTCACCAAGGCTGCATTTATTTAATAAAAAATACAGTAAAAACATAAATATTGCGAAATATTATTACAATTTCAAATAACTGTTTTCTATTTTAATATACTTTAAAATATAATTTATTACTGTAAGTGCAAAGCTGAATTTTCAGCAGCCATTATTTTAGTCTTCAGTGTCACATGAGTCTTCAGAAATCATTCTAATATCCTGATTAAACATTTCTTAACATTTCTTTTTGTTATTAGTTTTGCTGCTTAATATTTCTATGGAAAAATGTATTCACCAAAAGTGCCATTAAATTTATTTAAGACAAAACATTTATAATGTTACAAAATATTTCTATTTCAAATTAATGCTTTTTGTTGAACACACAACTTTCAACTTTACATAACGACTGTAACAACATGTTCTAGTTGTTTCCTCTTATGCATTAAACCACAAAATCCTCTTTGAAAACGAGCACATTGAATCCAGAATGGAATTTGACTTTGTTGTAATTGTCTTGTATTTAGAAATAATTCAGGATGGTCAACTAGGGTTTTAGTTTTTTGGGAGAGATGCATATATCAGTATCATATCGGTAATTATGGGAGACTTTAATCGATCTATATCAGTTTATATTGTATATTTTTATTTGTGCAGTTTGCTTCCACAATGAAGTTAATCTTTAGAAATACTAACCATTTAATAACACAGATAAATGTAATCTTTAACAAATCTCAAAAAGAATATACATTTTTCATACTATACATTATCATTATATGATGCCTAAATAAACCTGTTTAAACATAATATATAATATAATATTTTATATGTATATATATATATATATATATATATATATAGAGAGAGAGAGAGAGAGAGAGAGAGAGAGAACAAAGGTGTTATTTCTGTGTCTATATGCATGTACTATCTTGCTTTTTATTTCTAATCTTCAGTGCTTTTTTTCCTTTCTTTTTCTACTTGCTCCTCTCTATCTTTTGACAGAAGCCAGTCTCTTCTCCCTCACTCCAGGATCTCTGTACGAGTGGACTCTGAGTTTAGGGTCAGACTAGGGTCAGTCTGAGGTCAGACACTGAGACTGTCAGATCTACAGTATGCAGATAACCATCGGGTTGCACAAATGTGAAGCTACAAATTCGGCTCTCAAAATAAATGTTAATCTTATAACACCATTACCATTATCACATTATTAATGTTGTTTTGCTGTCCTAACTATGCATTAGTTGCATTTTAATATCTGTGCATTTAGCATTGTTTTTTTCCCTGCTTTCTGTGACCCTATCAGAACAGACCTGTGACCCATTTTTGGTTTGCAGTCCATCAGCACTGAGAAGCACTGCTCTGTTTTCAGACAAACAGAGGAAATGCATTTTAAATATTGTCTGTCTACCATGTGGTGCTTCAGTGTCATAGAATCCCCTTCATGGCTCCTGGACGGGCCCCTGACGCCAGACCCACGGATACAGGAGGTTGTTAGGAAGTTCCTCTCAATTAGCATCCTTTTCGTTGCCGTGAACTGACCTTAAGTTGACTGTTGTGCTTTTCTTGTTCCTTCAGTCAATGTAAACATTAATGTCCTCTTCATTTGAAGCCCTGCCACTGAGCCAAGTGTAATAACATTGTTCATGGGTTTGATGTGAAAGACGTGTGTTCTGTGTGGGTGTTGTGAAGGAGGGGAGCGTGGCGACTGTAACAACGTTCTAGTTGTTTCCTCTTATGCATTAACCCTTTGAAAACAAGAGCACATTGACTCCAGAATGGAATTTGACTTTGTTGTAATTGTCTTGTATTTATAAATGATTCAGGATGTCAACTAAGGATTTTTTTTAATTCGTTTTTGGGGGGAGATGCATGTTGGTACCATATCTGTAATTATGGGAGATTTTAATCTATATCAGTTTATATTGTATATTTTTATTTGTGCATATTTTTTACATTTAGATTACCTTTTCCATTAGAAATACTAAGCATTTAAGCATTTTAATCTTTAAAGGGGTCATATGATTTCAGTTTTTCCTTTCTCTTTGGAGTGTTACAAGCTCTTGGTGCATAAAGAAGATCTGTAAAGTTGCAAAGACTAAAGTCTCAAATCCAGAGAGATATTCTTTATAAAAGTTAAGAGTCAGCCACGCCTACCTAAAACAGCGCGTTCTAACACGCCCCCACATGTCTACGTCACGATGTGGGAAGATTTGCATAACGCCGCCCAAATGTTCACTCAAAGAAAGAAGGCGTAA
>NW_015546072.1:462266-463634 GCF_001515605.1 Sinocyclocheilus anshuiensis | reverse complement strand
AGAGACTGAGACTGTCAGATCTACAGTATGCAGATAACCATCGGGTTGCACAAATGTGAAGCTACAAATTCGGCTCTCAAAATAAATGTTAATCTTATAACACCATTACCATTATCACATTATTAATGTTGTTTTGCTGTCCTAACTATGCATTAGTTGCATTTTAATATCTGTGCATTTAGCATTGTTTTTTTCCCTGCTTTCTGTGACCCTATCAGAACAGACCTGTGACCCATTTTTGGTTTGCAGTCCATCAGCACTGAGAAGCACTGCTCTGTTTTCAGACAAACAGAGGAAATGCATTTTAAATATTGTCTGTCTACCATGTGGTGCTTCAGTGTCATAGAATCCCCTTCATGGCTCCTGGACGGGCCCCTGACGCCAGACCCACGGATACAGGAGGTTGTTAGGAAGTTCCTCTCAATTAGCATCCTTTTCGTCGCCGTGAACTGACCTTAAGCTGACTGTTGTGCTTTCCTTGTTCCTTCAGTCAATGTAAACATTAATGTCCTCTTCATTTGAAGCCCTGCCACTGAGCCAAGTGTAATAACATTGTTCATGGGTTTGATGTGAAAGACGTGTGTTCTGTGTGGGTGTTGTGAAGGAGGGGAGCGTGGCGACTGTAACAACGTTCTAGTTGTTTCCTCTTATGCATTAACCCTTTGAAAACAAGAGCACATTGACTCCAGAATGGAATTTGACTTTGTTGTAATTGTCTTGTATTTATAAATGATTCAGGATGTCAACTAAGGATTTTTTTTTAATTAGTTTTTGGGGGGAGATGCATGTTGGTACCATATCTGTAATTATGGGAGATTTTAATCTATATCAGTTTATATTGTATATTTTTATTTGTGCATATTTTTTACATTTAGATTACCTTTTCCATTAGAAATACTAAGCATTTAAGCATTTTAATCTTTAAAGGGGTCATATGATTTCAGTTTTTCCTTTCTCTTTGGAGTGTTACAAGCTCTTGGTGCATAAAGAAGATCTGTAAAGTTGCAAAGACTAAAGTCTCAAATCCAGAGAGATATTCTTTATAAAAGTTAAGAGTCAGCCACGCCTACCTAAAACAGCGCGTTCTAACACGCCCCCACATGTCTACGTCACGATGTGGGAAGATTGCTGCAAGCCCGCCGGCCGCTCCTTCGTCGAATCCGCCGGCCGTTCCTCACTCAAGCTCGCCGGCCTCCGCTCACTCAAGCCCGTCGTGTGTGACGATGTGTTTCGTTGTGAAAGCAAAACTACTTTGTTTGACTACTCAAAACTACTGACTACTCAAAACTACTCTTTCCAAAAGAGGACATGACTAGAAATCAGTGGTTAAGTTGTATTTACAACACTGTTCCAGAACAGATCAACCCA
>NW_015546072.1:460812-461139 GCF_001515605.1 Sinocyclocheilus anshuiensis | reverse complement strand
ATAATGTGTTTTTTTAACCTTAAACTGCATAAACACATTTCATTACACCAAATACGCAAAATAATGTTCTTTTTAGCAACATCATATGACCCCTTTAACAAATCTCAAAAAGAATATGCATTTTTCATACTATACATTATAATTATATGATGCCTAAATTCACCTGTTATATATATCTATATCTATCTATCTATCTATCTATCTATCTATCTATCTATATATATATACAGGTGCATCTCAATAAATTAGCATGTCGTGGAAAAGTTCATTTATTTCAGTAATTCAACTCAAATTGTGAAACTCGTGTATTAAATAAATTCAATGCAC
>NW_015546072.1:450918-459634 GCF_001515605.1 Sinocyclocheilus anshuiensis | reverse complement strand
TACAAAATATTACAGAATTTGAATATTTTATATTTATCGGATGCCAGATATCGGTTATAAAATCATTATCAGCTTATCATTATAAGCCATGTCTCCCTATTTTTTAAATTTAATATTTTTAGTAAATTCATTTAATATTTATTAATTTAGAGATAAAACTAATAATAGCGGTTTTAGAATGCTGTACTTTAGCAAGGTATAAACTGTAAATCTTATCAACTATAGGCCTGTTAGCCTGAATTAGCATACACCGGACTGGTGTGATTTCAGTTGAAATAAACATGACATTTTAAAATTATTATTTAAAATTATTAACTTAACTATTAAGTCCAACTGAAATCTTTGAAATAATGTTTGAAATGCATAGAGTAATGGTTCAACTTTTCATAGGCTGTATATTAACTTATTCTCGACACATCAACCAGCACCACAGTGAAGTATTTCGAAGATTTCAATGAAATATATACAAAATTCTAGTATTCACTCCCCACTCACTCATTCACTCACAGTCACTCACTCATATCCATCACATCAGTATACATCATGCCTTCTTCCACACACACGCACACACACACACACACATACTGCCAGGGGTCATCCCCTGCTCATGCTGAGTGTGTGTGAACCCCATTAGCACATTCCCAGATAGTGGCCAGGGTACTCTTATCTCTCTCCACCCATTAATTACACTTTGTTCCCCTAAGTGATCTATTTCTGCTCCTCCCCGTCCCTGCGGCCCACTCCAGGACTATCTCCTACACCTCCACACCGCCACACAACACACACATACACACACGCACCAGATAAGAGTGCTAATGTGAGGCAAGCAAGGTCAGCCTGCCTTCCTCGCTGATGTGAAGTGTGGGTCCCGTGCATTAGCCGCTAGCCTGTCTGCCACCCGCTTTGCATGGGGCCGTTCTGAAGATGCCCCTGTAATTACAGATGACAGCACAGCGAGAGGCTGATCGCCCTCCTTTGCCTCCACTCGGGCTGGAGGAGACAGCCTTCTGAAAGCTCCACCTGGAAAGTATGTCATGGAGCACTCTTGCGATGCTAAACACATGTGAATGCTGTGTACTTATAGTTTTGAGGCAATAATCCAGCTTCAGATCACACTTCCAAGTCCACTGTGTTGGTGAGCGACGCCAACTGCAAATTATGCCAGCTAGTCAGCGAGGGGTGCTTCACTGACAAGTCTGCATCGCTAATAGACATTTTAGGATTTTTTTTATTGTTTTTTATTGTTTTTCTTACAAATGGAATTCTCGTAGTAACTAAATAATTTAGCAACTTAGTCAATGAATATGTGACTAGTCTTATGCATACTATGTAGCACAATAATATTTGGCATCAGTGGTGATGTATGAGGCTAGTTTTTGAGAAGCCTGATCTGTAAGTATTTGATTAAAATGTATTACAAATTACAGTAAAAAGCAAAATGACAATATAACATAAATTCATATGTTAAACACGTTGTATATATAATTTATATAATAGTTTCAAATTAGCTTCCCTTTCCCTTCCCTCCCTTTAATTGTAATAATAGAAAATATATTATTACAGCTCTGTTAAGTTTGTTACATTGTTCATACACAGTTATACATGTTTGAGTGTGTGCGTGTGTGTGTGTGTGTGTAAATTGTAATAATATAAAATATATTATTACAGCTAATACATTTGTTACATTGTTGATACAGTTATACATGTTTGTGTGTGAGTGTGTATATATACAGTATATATACAGTGGGTTGAATATCTTTTTTTTTCTTTGCCAAAGTTAACCTCGGCTTATACATTAAGAGACATTTCTATGTTAAGCTGCTTTGAAACATACGAATTATGAAGTGCATAACATTCATAAAACTAACTTGTTCTGGGTAACAGTGTCCAACTAACAATGAAAAAAAAAGTTTTATCTCAACAAAAAAAGCTTTGAACTCAAGGCGGTGCAGTGTACATGTAATAATTCTTTTTATTTGGAGTTTTCTCCATTATTGTCCTGCTGCGTTGTGTGCTTGACTCAATTGCGGCATTAGCCTGTGGTTTGATTTACACTCTCTTGCATCATCCCACATGTGCTCATACCTTCCAACTAAACTGAGATTTGAAATATGTCCAGTGCAAAAATCAATTTTCGTGATTCAGTCTACAAACACACCCATTTCGTAGATGTATCTCACTGTTAGCAGAAGCAAGAAGAATCCATTGTCTTCTTTAGTTTACACAGTGTTGGTATGGATGTCGTGTAAGTGCTGAACTGTCTTCGGTCCATGACTGCTGCTGCTCCTTTAGTAAACACACTCAAACATTGTGTTCTTATTTATGTATTGATCTGCCATTGATTGCCTGTATTTCCTCACACGCCTCCTCACTCTCACTTTCCCAGGCAGTGTTAAGAAGGTAGCAGCAGCTGTAGGGTTCATCTGTTACTTCAGCTATAGATGTTCATCAGGTTTAATATGGAGGTCTCATTATCGGGAAGTGGGGAGAGTTAGTGTCAGGTAACATCATTTTGTCATCATTTAGGTCTCTCTGAGAGATCTCACCCTATATGCAAGATTAATATAGTCATATTTAGTTATAAAAAGTTTGGGGTCAGTGTTATTATTATTTTTTTTATTCTTTACTTTTATTTTTTATAGTAATACTTAAATACTTTTATTATGCATTAAATCAAAAGTCACATTAAAGACATTTCAGTTTCAAATAAATGCTGTTCTTTTGAGCTTTCCATTTAGCCCAAAAAAAAAAATCTGATAAACAAATGTATCACATTTTCCACAAAAATAATAAGCAGCACTGATAATAATAAGAAATGAATCTGAATGATTAGAAGAATGATTTCTGTAGGATCATGTGACACTAAAGACTGGAGTAATGGTTAGTGAAAATTCAGCTTTGCCAACACAGGATTATAGATTATAATATTAGATTATAATATATTAAATATTTACTTTAAATTGTGATAATATTATCATAAGTTTACAGATTAAAAAAATGCAATATTGTTTCAAAAGTAAATGCAATCGTTTCAAGAACATTAAAAAAAAATTTCATTTTAATTGGTTACTAAACACTTTTGTATAGTAACCAATTCTCACTGTTAACTAGTTACTTATTAGCATTACTATTATTAACATATTGGCTGTTTATTATTACCTATAAAGCACATATTCTGCATGACCATATTCTACATCCCTAATCCTACACAATACCTAAACTTCACAGCTACCTTACTAACTATTAATAAGCAGCACATTTTATTGAGCAAAAGTCGTAGTTAATGGTTTGTTAATAGTGAGAATTTGACCTTAAAATAAAATGTGACCAAAAAATCTTGCCCTCCACAAACTTTTGAATAGTATTGTGCTTCATGTAACATTGTGACTTACCCAGATACCGTATGACAAGTGACATTTTGTTGGTCATTTAGTTATCATGTTGAGCAAGGATATCTCATTGATCCAAAATCCTGCTCCACATTGCTGTAAGTGTATTAAACACATACTGCATTTTCACTCTTGGTGAAATATGTGTGCATATTACTTTTCATTGGAAGTGTGTTACGTCTAATTTGGACACAGTATAAGGGTATGAGGCAAAGAGCACCAGAAAGAGGTTGTGGAGGTACGGGGTCGCCTTTTCTAATGATTGCCCTCATTTTCTTCTCATTTTATCAGATTTGTAGCATCTTGTCATGACTGTGTAGCCTTATCTAAACAAGAGACCAAAGCCAGATCCTGTTGTACAGTTTTGCACATCTATATTCCATATTCTCAAATATAAGAGAGTAAAGGTGGCATAAAATGGACCAGCGAGTAATGTCAAGTTACGCACATGCAGTGGTGTTTGATGTTGTCAATAAGTTCAGAGGAAATGTGCAAATGTTCACGCGGTCACCGTGTACTTATTCCAAATACATTGATGGCTTTTCGCGGGCTTTTGTCTGCGGTGCCAATTTCATCAAACAGTATCTAACACCTCTCATCTGTGTATGTGCAATTTTGCAAGTGATGTGCTGTTTTATTGTACACTCTTGACATGCTGTCTTGTGCTGGTGCTAAAGCCTGTGTGAATTAACCCTCTGTGTACCTGCGTTGTGCTGATGACAGATCCACATTAATACTCAGTTCATTTGCAACAGTTTTTATTCCTCTCTCTCTCTCTCGCTCTCTCTCTCTCTTTGTGAGATCAAATGATCATTTATCCACTCTGATCATTTGTTTTGTGAAAGAGCTGCAGGTGATAGACTATTATAGATTATTAATAGATTTATTAATGTTAATAGATGACTATTTTTACATTTTTGCTCTTACAAAATGTTGACCATGTGTATGTTTATAATGACCAATGTTTTTTTTTTTTTACTTATTACATGAATAAAGCAACCTGATTATGTAGCATGTATTACTCAATATCCTCAACATTGATGGCATACATAAAAAATAAAAACTATACATGTATAGTACTAAATCAGAGCTCATTTATTGCATTTTATCTTACCGTAAGGCTTCGGTCACTCTCCCACAGACCACTTAATGAATATTCTAGTACTGTAATGATGAGCAACTGGGGCTTAGGATTTGTTTGCACTCCGGGTCTCTCCGTCATTCTTGTTTATTTTTCGTTTTCCCCTCCGGAGTCGACTCTGACATCTGTAGGCATTTTTATCAGCGGCTAACTTAATTATGCTACTGTGGACTTAGGTTATTTGACTTGCTAACAAATTAGCCCTCAAATTAGCCTTGCTATCGATGTTTCTGCTCAACTGTCATTTCTGAATTCCTCTGTGATTCTTGATTTGCTTTATTACAGGCTATTTTATAGAGGAGCAAACAGAGTGGGTACAATCAGGCTGTATAATGAAGCGCTAGCTTTCTCGCAAAGTGCTAGCCTGGGCTAATGACTAGCTTTAGTCAACAGATTCAGACACCCAAGCGCCATCATTAGATTTTCTCTCCTGAATACTCTGCAACAGAATAAGCCACTGCCAGTACTTTCAGCTGTCTTCGGTGGGTACAGTACCCGCGGTATGATTTGACTCGGTGTCCCCCAGAGTCTCAAATACTCGCACTACACATCCCACACTGGCCCCTGCTCTCCGGTTATCTCGTAAAGACTCCATTCCAGCTCTATAAAACTTGGCGTCGTTATTACAGCTAAGTCGAGGCGCCCACTCTCAAAAAAAAAAAAAAAAACTGCACCGCTGCAAGGGAGGAGCAGCTCAGGGACACACACTGGAAATGTGTTGTGGAGCTCATTCTCTTGTTGCCTTTGCTCCGTTCCAATAATGTGAAAAGAGAGGAATGAAACTTCATTTCATAGCATTCGTCTCCTGCTCTCCCTTCATTCACTCACTCTTTACCCCCTCTTGCTTTGTTTCCAACTTTATAAGTGCATTGTAGGTTCTCTCAGCAGGCCCTGAAGCCACACGCTCGCTTTCTCATTTATGGATGTGTAATGAGTTCTGCCTCTGTTTGCTCTTACAACAATAATAAGTAAAGGAAAGTAATTAAAAGAGGCAGAAGAGGGGGGGAACAAGGGGAACCCACCGCCAGACAGGTCCTGCATATGGCAATTGACAGAGAGACTTTTTAATGCAATCGTAGGTGTGCATGCATGTTTTTTCCCTTTTCTATTTGCAATTTTAAGTGCTTATTTTTTCCAAATGCATTAATTTAATTAGATATAATGCAAACAAAGCACGCTCTAGTTGCAGCGGTAATATTTGCTCTTGGCGTCTAACGTGAAGAGGGATGAGCCATATCCTCGAAGGGCAGTGGGTTTGTGTCGGGGGAGCGACGGGTGGGGGTTGCCTATACAGTATATTTAGATTTAATTAGTTGTGTCACGAATCGTAGCTTCTCCATCACAGAGCTGCGTGTTAACACAACGTGCTAGAACGTTGACACCTGTTCTGGCCTCATTTGTCCTCGAGCCGACTCTCTCAGATCGCCTCTCAGATGTTCAGGTATGCATGGCAAAAGTGCCAAACCGCTAGAGCATAGAGCAAACAAATATCAGAAAGCGTTGGGACCGGAAATCTAAGCCCTTTGCTAACAGGGACACAGATAGCAAATAGACTCTGCGGCATCGTGCAACGGATGGTTTCCCCTGCTAGTGTTACTCTGACTAGTTCATTCTAGTTTGAAGTAAAACTATAAGCACACTGTGTGTTGAACAAGTCAAGGATATAATTGTGCTGATGTGCAGTGTATGTAAGAAAGGCAGACGCACACACAAAAAGCTACCATAACAGCAAACAATCACACTAAAACAATTAGAGGTTGAAATATTTTAATTACTAGAATATCAGATACTGTAATTTTTCAACAACTGTGTAATTACAACATGAAAAATGTCTGGCAATGAAATAAAATAATTTTGACAAATAAATAGAATATGCCAGTTATGCTCAATCAATTCGGAGGCGTGATTGAATGCCACGCTACAGATGGAGACCAATTACAATCAGCACACTTTGATATGTTTTACTCTCTCCGAGTGTTACTTGCGGCGGTGCTTTGACTGCTCATTCACTCGAGCATCGTTCGCTCATGAGCATTTTACCATCACACACGATTACCATTTGTAACGCTTCTGGTGAGGGGAGAAAAAGGAATTGCCGATAGCTAAAGCCTGTCTTCCTTGATTTATTGTTGACGTGAATGTTGAAAGAGTGCTTGTGTTTGTGTGAGTGTGTCTGTGTGTGAGGGAGAGAGAAGAGTGTGTTTGTCACCGGGACAATGTTTCAAACACTATTTGTCACAGTGAGATCAAAGAACTACTAAATTACCCTCAAAGGTATCCAGCTGAATAATGTAATGGTTCATTATAAAGATTTGATCTGCATCTGGAAGACGTCTTAACAGGGAAGTGAAATATGAAGCTTCATTATGACAAATACACTGGTCAAATGGAGTCGTGTGAAGTAATACAGATAACAGTGGCCTGGTGTGAGAGGCAGTGTGTTTGTGCTCATACTGTGAGGTGCGTCGTTGAAGATGAGGATATCAAAATCGTGTGTGTGTATACACATATAAGCACGAGTATGTTGTGAGGAGTGTCGAGGTCGTGTGGATCACAGTCTGCCTGCTGGACAGTTTTCACTGAAACTAGTTCAAAAGATGCAACTTCTTTAATTGCACAATTACATGTGTAGTATTCATAATTATGATGCTTACAGAAAGCACAACATTGTGTTTATACATGTAATTTTATGTGATTTTCTGCAATATCTACAATAAAATATACCTTTTTGAGAATTTGGGTGTTACCTCATTTTCAAGTTTAATATTTCAGTACTTTCTTATATTGTCAATCTCTGTGTGTTTTAACTTATTTATTTGCTTATCAGCTTTTGTCTGTAAATTTTTAATGTTTTAAACATAAAAAATATAAATATGTATAAATATAATTTTATAAATATAATACATTTTTATCTGAAACATTCAAAACTTTATTTATTAGCCAATGCATTTTGAAAAATTTAATTTAATTCCAAACTGAAAAACTGATTAATAACATTTTACCTTAGGAAATATATCAAAGCATTTGTATGCAAGTAACTAGGTAAAAGTTAATTTTGTTTATTGTCATAATTTCTGTGTATTGTAATCGCAGCATAAAGTTTTGTCATGGCTTTAATAATCTGTTTCCTAATTGCATGTTAATGGATTTTTAATAGTAGCGTGCCATTATTTGTAAGACGTTAAAGAAATGATCAGCCTTATATCCCTCCAATTTAAAGAACTTAAAAAAATCCCTCAGGTGAAGAGAAAAAGCTGTGAAAGAAAAAGAAAAAAAACTGAAGGAACACCAGAACAAGAGACTTTTCCTACTTCTATGCGCAGTAGACATTGCTCTCTTTATTGAAAGATGACATTTAATCAATGACCACCTCTTTAAATGGCATTCATTTAATTTGTGAGCTAGCCAGGCACGGATGTCCTCTTCCCCTATTCTTTGTGTGTCTATGCGAGCGAATGATGTACCGAGACACGCCGCGGCACACATACACTATTGATTACACTCAACACATCTTGGCAATTAAGAGATGGCAAGGTAGAGTAATAAAGGGTCATTAGTGAGGCATGCTTGTGAACCCTCATCAAAGGTGATGTCGCCGGCAGGGGCGGAGCTCCCGCAGGGTCGCCACAGGGGCTCGGTGCATTTGCATATCTGCTCGGAGACGCACTGTGGCTGACCCCGTGGCTGGGATCAGTATGAGACGCTCTCGTTGATCAGGGGTTCACCACTGGTTCAAGGTAACAAAAAGTGAACCCATCGCCATTAATTGGTCCTGGGGAAAAAAAAAAACAGAAAGAGAGACAAATAAAAAGGTTACTTGGGAAAGGTGAGGGGGCCTGGAGTGGAGGGAAAGTAAAGGCTGTGTGCTCCAAATTGGGTATGAATTATAAATAAGAGCAGTGGAGGCAATGTCTTCTCCTCTGGAGTGCTGTTGTGCCAGGACCTACACGACTAAAGAGATTGTGTGGGCAGCAGGTATCGACTAGCTGATCGTCAGCTTGGTAAACTTGACCTGAGGCACTGATCATTGGCCGAGTTAGAAAGACTCAACCATTCTGATACACACACACACACACACACACACACACACAGTATAGAAAAGAATCATCCCCCTTTTAAAATAATCACATTTTGTTGCTTTGCAGCCTGAAATGAAGACGGACACAGTTTTTGTTTTATCCAGCTG
>NW_015546072.1:425526-450894 GCF_001515605.1 Sinocyclocheilus anshuiensis | reverse complement strand
ACACACACACACACACACACACACACACACAAGCACACACCTCTTTCCCATCTCACCACAGCTATCTTCATCAATACTGGCCAGACAGAGGTCAATGTAATAAACATGGAGGTTAATATCATGGTCATCTGAGTACACTTTTGGCATGGGCCTTAAAGTTGGTCTTTAATTGGATCCCTCCGGGCAAGTTCATGCACCAGTTGCAATGCGGAGGGAAAAGAATTAGAAATTGTGATTGAGGGGGAAAAGCACATCAGTCTGATCCTCTTTGTTCCACACAAACTGATGCAGACATATATCAAGGCAGTCGTATGCTTTAAGCTACGTACGGTGTGAATGGTTCAAAGAGGAATTGATCTAACCGGGGTTCAATTCAACCTTTCTCACAAACAGCACAATAAATAAACAGACCCAATGTACTTGTTTCGCGCCAGACGCTACCTGTCTGAAAGTGCTGCATTATGAGGGCTGTGAAAGGCTCTTGTGGAACTTTGAAAGGTCTGATGAGGACTTAGGGTGTACATGTCACTTCACCTGGATCCAATGACCCAAACATGGGAATTCTTTAACCTGCTGCCACAGAGGGGAAAACGGAGCTATTTGTGGATTAACTGATAGGTGTATCGAGCTCCAGAGAGAGAAAATTTAATCTTCCATGGATAGCGGCCATTCCATCCATTGTCCTTAAGTGCGCAATATCCTAATACATGGAAAATGTTGTGTCGGGGCACACAGTACACAACACAGAGTCCAACGTTTTTGCTTGGCATCAGACGTACTAAACTATTTAGAGTATGAAACGGTCCTCACATCACTTCCTTTAATCTAAGGGCCCTGGAGACCTCAGTAGGAAGTGTTAAAGGAACCGTTCGGTCTAAAAATTATCATTTATGTCATCATTTATTCACCCTCATATCATTCCAATCCTTATGCAGAACACAAAAGATCATTTTTAAAAGTGTAATTATTGTCCATACACTCAGACTATGTAGAAATTGTACCTTTAGGGGTACGGCAGCTTGTCAGTGGTGCATTAACCTTAAAGGGACATTTTTGGGTTCCGCTTTATATTAAGTGGCCTTAACTACTATGTACTTACATATAAATTAATCATTTGAAACAATGCACTTACTGTGTACATGTTTTTACATTGTACATTTTGAAAATACCGGCATGTAATTACATCTAATTAATTTCTGTAAATTACCTTTATAATTATAATTAATTATAACCCACCCTTAAACCTACCCATACCACCAAACCTGTCCCTAAACTTACCCATATTCCACCTACAATATGAACACAATGAGTACATTGAACTTATTATTTTTTTATGTAAGTACATAGTAGTATTAAGGCCTCTTAATATAAAGTGGGACCCATTTTTGTACCTTATTTCTTCCTAAAATTGCATAGTAGTATTTAAGGTACTACTCTGAGGTACTAATATGCACCTTTTAGAGGTACAAAGTTGTCCCTTTAAAGAAACTGCTCCAGTGACGAGCTGTTGTACCTCTAAAGGTATAACATTTTTTCTGACAGTTTACAGTGAAAGTTTCAAAATATCATCTTTAGTGTTAATCAGAAAAAAATGAAGTCATACAGGGTGACTAAATGTGAGAGTTGTCATTTTGGGGTTAACTATCCCTTTAAATATAAAAATGTGGCTTATTTTACTGTAATCATAAACAGTTATGGCTGTATGTTTTTCACGTCCACCTTCATGTTCTGTCTTTTGCAGGTACTGAGAAGCACGAGTTAACATCATGGAAGAGCTTCCACTCCATCTTCAAGTTCTTCAGCGATGCCCTTAAGGACCACGAGGATGAGTCCTCCTCCAGTCCGGTCACCACACGGAGCTCACACCGCATAAAAAACGAAGACTTATAGAGGGCTCACAGATCCCAAACCAGAGCCCACCTTAGTCCCCTCCTAGTTATTTTTCTCCTCTGTTCTTTTTATGAAAAATATTCCTCCTTGAAGCCCTCCTCCCAGTGAATTGTACGACTCTGAGGAGTGCAGGGTCAGCCTGTATACATCAGAATAGCGTTTTGCATTACTTCTGGATGAGTGCAACTGTCAAAGCAATATGGCTTCACTGCTTGTGCCTCATGTGGGCCGCTGTGTGGATTTGGTGGTGGCCCATCGGTGGCCAGATTAAGGCTGACAGGCAGCGCCGCACACCGCCTCTTGATGCACCTCTAATTATCCTGACAGTGTCCTGAACTGAGCTAATGCCTGGGAAGCACCTGCACACACACACACACACAAGTCTGGCGGGTCGTAGTGCCTGCCTGCAAAGTCTTTGTATCTCTCTTTGGTTTCCCACCCCGTTGTTTCATTGTTTCTTTCCAGGGTCTCACTTGCATTTAAAGAACTTGTGCGCTTGGGAACTTTGTGTGTCAGATGCTAAAGGCTCATTCATAAACATAACACTTTAACTGGAAAAAAGCAACTTGCAGAATCAAACATTCATTCAATGGCTATCTCAAGACTAGATTTAGAATGAACACAATGAAGTAAGCCATTGACAGCATGACAGGTTGAATGAATCCTCCCAGTTTTTAAATCCCTTAAAACCTTGTGCGAGCATGAGTTTTAGGAATATCTCCCTTTGACAGAGCAGATATGCGAGTCTTGGAATATCTTCGTATGTGTCAGGATCAGGACGGTTTAATGTTATCCAAAGTATAAAAGCCATTCCTTAAGGTGTTTGCAAATGTAACCTGCCCTTTTTGCAAAGTCCATGACTATTTGGACTGTTTTAACACATCATTGTCATCCTCTGCTAAAGCTAAAGCATGTTATGTTACTGTCTCAGCAAAGACAAGAGACATTGTCTCCTGGACAATTTGGTATTAATGGAGGCTTAAAGATATGTCATTCAGGCATGTCAACAGATCACTCTGCTTTCGCTTAAAAATTAATCTCACAGTAAAAGGCTGTTTTGGTCTCATCACTTTTTAGAAGTATCATTGCTATTTCAGATTGCTGAAGGTAATCAATGTCAATAGTTGTAGTGCTTTATACATATTACATGTTATTTATTTTTTTTAATCCAAAATAGAGATGTGACTACAGCTGACAAAATGCAAGACCCTGCCCAGAGACTTTTGTGTTTTAACTGTTTTTACAATGAATTAAACTTTTAATATTCCTGCAAATATTCATTAGATGCCACTGATCAACTGCAAGTTGCTTATGCTGTCTAGTTAAAACTGTTCGACTCAGATCCCAATATTGTTGCTTTAGGAATAAACACACAACGTTCATCTTTATTTGATTTTCCAAAACTGACAAGCCATATGTGAATATTTCACTCGCGTTTAATACAGCCTTAAACCAAATCGAAAACTTAATTGGTTTGTAAATAAGGACTCATTTGAACAATTAATATTTTAATCTAAGATATTATACGTTTTACTGAAACATCCTAGTCTGAAATTATAGAAGTGTACGATGCTTTCTGCCTTTTTTATTCGCTTTTGAGGGTTCAGTAAATGAAAACGTGATCCGATATTTTAATTTTGATTTCACTTTTCATAAAGCGTTCAAATATGTTAGTCTTTCGTCTTTGAATTAATGGCAGTTTGTGCCCTGATTAATCGTCAGTTTGTTTTCATATCATGTGAGTGTAATATCTCCGTGCTGTAGTTAAATAAAGTTCTTTATAAAAAAAAAAAAAAGATGCGTAACGATCTTTGATTTTAACTGTCCTGGTTTGTGTCGCAAAAAATGCTTTATGTACATGGTACTCTTATTTACAACGTAATGATCGTAAAGGCATCACTTTCAGCCCAAGAAGTTGTCGGGTTAAAGTTCAACCTGATGGGGGGAAAGATCATCGGAGCCCGATAAAGCCTGTTGCTCCAGCGGCTCTCCTCTCAGCTCTGTTCCCAGGGAAGGTGAGCCTGCTCGGAGAATGACTCGCTCTTCTCACGTAACAGCTGTGGAACTCTATCACGAAAGCTGATATTTGTGTCTAGATCGAGCCCAGGCCTTTACAATGAGACCAATGTTAACCAAAATAAGTGTCAGTCAAAGACAGAGAAGTATCGGATGAAGCCATGTCTATAGCACCTAGTTTTATTATGTTCCAACTGCTTGTTTTAGACCTTAACTTACGCAATTATGGCCTGAGAGTGACACAGTCATAGCAAAGCGGTAATGACGACAACTGTCCTGCGAAAATTAATAAACCAAATGTCATGCCTCTAGGTTTTGATTAATTGTCCTGAGAGAGGAAAAACGCTGGAATTTAATGTTTCCATGTCTGGTTTGTTTGTTTAGATGAATGAAAAACAAAGATTATAACATAATATTTTTTTAGAAATTAAAATTAACTGTTCGTTACATAAAATAATGGCATAAAAATCGTATAACACACACATACACAAATCTTACAAGTGGTGTAGCAATGAAAGAACCTTTGAATGTAGCTACTTTGTGTTTACATATAATTATTTTTAAAAAGAAAAATATCAAACAATCAAATGCAGTGGCTTTGGCTCAGAGTTATGTAGGTATAAAAATGTACTCTCTGTTTTATGGATTCCTTGTCACATGAGAACAAAATGGTTTTGTTACGCCACACTGTTTTTCAAATAATCATATTTTAAAAACAAAATTCATAATTGTCTTTTTGAAGGAATAATTATTCGAAAAAGAAAACTTGACTACTTTAGTTAACATTTATTTTGCGAGAAATCCAGTTTTATATAGGCTACTTTAATACCTCAGAACAGATACAGATAGACTTTTTCCCTCACAAATAAATAAATAAATAAAACTTGTAATTCAGAAATTAAACGTTAATCATAGAAGAGGTGTAAAGTCACATGTTGTAGGCCTATGACATGATTTTTAACTATTTTAATAACTTTAAGCGCCGGGCCATTTATCCGATAATTACATTAAACATAAATGGAAAAAATAATTTGAAAACTCAACTTATGCATAAACAAACACTGTACACTTACACAACAAAATTAATCAATCGAAAGCATGCATAAGTAATTTCAAATTAAACGAATTAAATTAAGTTACGCAAAAAAGCAAGCATATAATGGTTCTCTTACTTCTCTTACTTTATCTAATTTGTGGGTTTTGGTTCATTATTTTAACACCGTTTAAATTTGTAAAGCCTAAATTGTGTGAACTGTTGGTGGATTCTGTGCAAACACTGCAGACAAAGACTCTAAAACTTACATCTCACCTTAGAATTGTCAGACTTTGAACACTAAGGTAATGTGTTGATTTCATCCTCAACACTTTTTGTCATGACGCTCTCTTCCAGGAGAGTCACACTTAACTGCAAAAATATCGTTGTATTTGAAGTCTATGAAGTCCTTGATTGATATTTCAATTTTATCCGTGTTTTGTCACACACGCTCTCGTCTCCTCCCATACTCTCATGCGCCGCCAAATATGGACTACTCTCAAAGAGTCGAGCACTTGCTGAAGCTGGACTGTCACTCCTCCAGGCCCTTGTCTTCGGGAGTACTTCACTAGATCGCTGTCAGATCAGACCAATGTTAACCAAAATAAGTGTCAGTCAAAGACAGAGAAGTATCGGATGAAGCCATGTCTATAGCACCTAGTTTTATTATGTTCCAACTGCTTGTTTTAGACCTTAACTTACGCAATTATGGCCTGAGAGTGACACAGTCATAGCAAAGCGGTAATGACGACAACTGTCCTGCGAAAATTAATAAACCAAATGTCATGCCTCTAGGTTTTGATTAATTGTCCTGAGAGAGGAAAAACGCTGGAATTTAATGTTTCCATGTCTGGTTTGTTTGTTTAGATGAATGAAAAACAAAGATTATAACATAATATTTTTTTAGAAATTAAAATTAACTGTTCGTTACATAAAATAATGGCATAAAAATCGTATAACACACACATACACAAATCTTACAAGTGGTGTAGCAATGAAAGAACCTTTGAATGTAGCTACTTTGTGTTTACATATAATTATTTTTAAAAAGAAAAATATCAAACAATCAAATGCAGTGGCTTTGGCTCAGAGTTATGTAGGTATAAAAATGTACTCTCTGTTTTATGGATTCCTTGTCACATGAGAACAAAATGGTTTTGTTACGCCACACTGTTTTTCAAATAATCATATTTTAAAAACAAAATTCATAATTGTCTTTTTGAAGGAATAATTATTCGAAAAAGAAAACTTGACTACTTTAGTTAACATTTATTTTGCGAGAAATCCAGTTTTATATAGGCTACTTTAATACCTCAGAACAGATACAGATAGACTTTTTCCCTCACAAATAAATAAATAAATAAAACTTGTAATTCAGAAATTAAACGTTAATCATAGAAGAGGTGTAAAGTCACATGTTGTAGGCCTATGACATGATTTTTAACTATTTTAATAACTTTAAGCGCCGGGCCATTTATCCGATAATTACATTAAACATAAATGGAAAAAATAATTTGAAAACTCAACTTATGCATAAACAAACACTGTACACTTACACAACAAAATTAATCAATCGAAAGCATGCATAATTAATTTCAAATTAAACGAATTAAATTAAGTTACGCAAAAAAGCAAGCATATAATGGTTCTCTTACTTCTCTTACTTTATCTAATTTGTGGGTTTTGGTTCATTATTTTAACACCGTTTAAATTTGTAAAGCCTAAATTGTGTGAACTGTTGGTGGATTCTGTGCAAACACTGCAGACAAAGACTCTAAAACTTACATCTCACCTTAGAATTGTCAGACTTTGAACACTAAGGTAATGTGTTGATTTCATCCTCAACACTTTTTGTCATGACGCTCTCTTCCAGGAGAGTCACACTTAACTGCAAAAATATCGTTGTATTTGAAGTCTATGAAGTCCTTGATTGATATTTCAATTTTATCCGTGTTTTGTCACACACGCTCTCGTCTCCTCCCATACTCTCATGCGCCGCCAAATATGGACTACTCTCAAAGAGTCGAGCACTTGCTGAAGCTGGACTGTCACTCCTCCAGGCCCTTGTCTTCGGGAGTACTTCACTAGATCGCTGTCAGATCTCTATTTGCATAATTATATGCTCGGTTCTGAAGGGAAATCTAGCCCCCAAATTTTACGGGTCAGCAAACTGCAACAATCAATGTTTTATTGTGTCCTGAAAAATAAAAAAGCTCAAATAATACAACTCGCTCTCATATTCTCCGTCCCTCCACCACTCCACTATCTATCTATCTATCTATCTATCTATCTATCTATCTATCTGTCTATCTGTCTGTCTGTCTGTCTGTCTGTAGTTAATTTATCTCTTTCTCTACTGTTATCCCCCCCTCACTGTCCCTTTTTTGATTGATTGTTATGAGTTCATATAACACACATGGCCCACACACCCTTTCACACCCACCCACAAGTGCACCTTGGCTTCCTGAAGTTACGCTTCTTCGTGCGAAAGAGCTCCGTTAATGTGTCATGAGAGTGGGATATGTTTTGGGGTGATCACGCCACACAGTACTGGACAGCTGCTGCTGGCAGTCTTGGCTTTAAATGATTGCTTTCAGGTTGCTGCCTGTCTGTCCCCACTTCTGTCTTCGATTCGGATATTTTTAGCTAGACAAAGTGTGTGTGAAATTGAGTGGAGCACGTTGCACAAAATGGATCACACTCCTCTTTCTTAAAGGGAAAAGGGAAGACAACTTTCATTAAGTTATGTTGGGACGTCATGATATGCAAGAGAAAAACCCCCCACAAAGATTGAATTTGTCCTGTGTTGCTATGCAGTGTTTTCGAAACACTTGCTCGTAAGTGAATTATTGCATTTCGAGAATAATTGTACTAGTCTCATAGATCCTGGGATCCCAGGTGCTTAATTTAACATGCCGACAAATCCGTAAGGAAAATAATAATAAATACAATAAAAAAAGGGATATTTCTGTGGATAAAAATTGCCCTGCTCTTACTTGGACAATGATAAACGGACTTTTGAATTCAACAATATGAGAAGGCGCCCGCATAAACTGATTTCAGTGTAGGTCAGAGAATATAATGTCCTGAATTCAGTTTATGTGATGAAAGGGAATGGCGATAAGGCATCAAAACAATTATTAGCGCTGAATCCACTTTTATGTAAAGATAAATTCCCGTCAAAGATATTAGGTGTCATAAAACAGGACAAGGAATGAAAGAGCACGTTCCATCTCACAAATAAAAAAAAAAAAGAAAGAAAAAAATTAAAACTTTTTTTTCTGTAGGGTAACGCCTGTTCGCATAACGCTAAATCAGCGCAATGCAGTGATATTATTTATGCATGAATATATATATATATAATTATTATTATTAATCATAATAATAGCTCATTTAATAATCACATTTCCATGTAACAGTTGCTGGCAGCAGCAGCAGCAGATATGCAAGAGAAAAACCCCCCACAAAGATTGAATTTGTCCTGTGTTGCTATGCAGTGTTTTCGAAACACTTGCTCGTAAGTGAATTATTGCATTTCGAGAATAATTGTACTAGTCTCATAGATCCTGGGATCCCAGGTGCTTAATTTAACATGCCGACAAATCCGTAAGGAAAATAATAATAAATACAATAAAAAAAGGGATATTTCTGTGGATAAAAATTGCCCTGCTCTTACTTGGACAATGATAAACGGACTTTTGAATTCAACAATATGAGAAGGCGCCCGCATAAACTGATTTCAGTGTAGGTCAGAGAATATAATGTCCTGAATTCAGTTTATGTGATGAAAGGGAATGGCGATAAGGCATCAAAACAATTATTAGCGCTGAATCCACTTTTATGTAAAGATAAATTCCCGTCAAAGATATTAGGTGTCATAAAACAGGACAAGGAATGAAAGAGCACGTTCCATCTCACAAATAAAAAAAAAAAAGAAAGAAAAAAATTAAAACTTTTTTTTCTGTAGGGTAACGCCTGTTCGCATAACGCTAAATCAGCGCAATGCAGTGATATTATTTATGCATGATACGAATCCTACGAATGCATGATATGAATCATATTTGACGTAGTTAAAAAAAAAAAGATATTTACTCAGTAGTCTTAGCCTATATATACGCAATGGTAGTCTTTGTGAAATTAATTTATTCGTTGTTTTAGTAAATATAGATGATGATGATTATTATTATTATTATTATTATTATTGTTTCATCGTCCTTGTTTTCACATTTAAAACAGAGGTTTGTTCTGATCTTTAAAGGGTTTGTATATAATCAACAAGTTGAATATATACATATAAATCAGCCGCCTAAATTTATTGCATTAATGTTGAAAACTGAGCGGACAGTTAAGTCAACCACAGTAAGGTATAGGCTACACTTCACTATACGTCTGGTCGTCCCACGCTTGTCTAAAAACAAGTGTTTTTTTTTTCCGCCACTCAGTTCTTAATAGGGGGCTTTAAGAGCAAGGGCTAGAAGACCTGGACTTAAATCACTCGGTTAAGGTCACATATAGTAACCGGAGCGCTCGGAGCGTAACAACCTGTCATTTTACAGCTAGGGATGGAATTCCCGCATAGAGTGCCAAGCGGGTCACCGTGATATCCAGCGACCCAGGGTTAGGACACGATAAAACCTGATCCCCTCTAATCAACAAGAGGCCTTTTCAATGAAACCAGACAACAGTGCCTTAAAACTCTTATTATGCGCCACTCTCCACTTGATTCTATGTGATGAGAGGTTGAAGGCCTCTTCAGTCAGGACTGAGAGTCGGTTGCGCGCGGTTCTGTCTCGTCAGAAGCTTATAGTACCCTGGTATTCAATCACGCATTATAGATGAGTCTCATCAAGCTTAACGGGTTCCTTGGAGGCTAAACACATTCGTGCGCGGTGCTGCTTGCTCCCACCTGAATAACCGGCGCGTTATTGCACAGCGCATCCTCATTAAGAAACGCCCAAAAAGATGAGGCTCTAAATTAAGTTATTGCCATCCAATGAACCCAACTTAGCGAGGCCACAGAGGTGCCCGTCTGACGGACTGCCGTTAAAAACAGCCTGACAGGCAACAAGGTAGACAGAGGAGAGTCTATGAGTGTGAAGGTGTGATATATATCGCACATATATGGGGTGATAAAATGGATGAATGGGTAATATCCATTAATTGGGCCGCCGATTCGTGGCTGAACATTCACGTTTAGGCCGTCTCTATTTCTCCTAAATTCAGTGCCGTCTCTCACCCTTTAGATTGTGGTGTTCGTACAAAATAAACTGCTTCTCTCTCTCTGTCTCTCTGTGTGTCTCTCTCTCATCTCCCTGACAACCGTCACTGCTTCAAACCGCTGTGTCCTTCCATTTGACTACCTGTTCTTTTATGTCTCCATCTAAATCAGCATCCAGGATGAAAAACGCCAGCCAGATTCAACGACAGCTGACAGCATACATTTTGATGGGAATGATGTGTGTGTGACGAGGCCTGTTATACCTGGCAAAGCGTTTAAAATGTGCCCAGTTAGTCTTTTAAGTCAGCTCGAGAACAATAGGTCTTTATTATTGTTTTAGACGACTCCCCTAAAGCAAATCTGTCACCGAATGAGAAACTGACGAGGTTTCCAGTGTGCAAGTTAAGACAAACACCGCTTCCTGTTCGCTTTATCTTAGACGTCAAAAAGTGAGACTGTGGAGGAAAGTAGCATTCAAGAAAGATAAAATAAGAACGAGAGTTTAAAATAAGTTCATGTATCATCTTCAGTGTTCTGAAGTGGACCTGAAAGTCGAAAAGAGAGGAGAGGTAAATTGAATTAAAGAACCTGGAAACAAATAAGAATGCATAGGAGATAAATTATCATATTGCATTGTTGACTTTTTGTCATTTTTTAGGTTCATGTTATGATGAAAAATGTTAAAAGGATAAGCTTTCGTAATTTGCAGCAGCATAATTTTAATTTGCTATTTGCAGCAACACTGTTTTAACAATATTCAATGTAAGAGCATTAGCAATACAGACTCTAAAACAAATTTATGCAGTGATTTAAAGTATCACGTTAGGAGAAAAATACATGAATTTAATTCATAAAATACATTTAGAAAATATAAAACAATTGTAGAAATTAAAATGTCTATTATTTGTAATTTAATCATTGATTTGGTTTGCTGCAATATTTAGTTTCCTACATGTTTTTTTTTTCCTTAAGGCTTTTAGAGTTTTTAAGAATTGTGGTGGAAGAAAAGTAATGTCATAAATCAACGAAACAAACGGGTTTTCGATATTTAAACAACCTGGGTCAAATGAAATATTATATATGCGTTGTCACAAATTGTTTATACGATTTATACGTTTTTATTTTTTTCATTTTATTTTTAAAGCGAATCTTCGTTTAGAAAGATCGTCAAGTATGTGTAAAAACATGCTAGCACCTATATACAACTATTGATTAATATTTTTCCAAATAAAACGAAACAAGAAAACGAGCACAGTTAAGGAGACCTATTGATATTATACTTACATTAGAATATATCCTATATTGTCTCGATTCATACCTTCGAATTTTTTAGGCGAAAAAAAGAAACTTGCTTGTTTGTTCATGCGCGTTATTCCTAACGTGATTCAGATCACCGTCACCTGTTATCTAGTGTGTTATCTCACCCTTTCTTCCCCGTCCATTAGCGGTCATGATCGCTCCATCACCGTGACAGAGGTGTGTATTTGTGTTAAAGGTTGTAAACCAGTGGCAGTCAGTCTCCTGATACAGGCGACGGCATCGATTTGAAACTTGTCCTGTCTAATTTGATAAGAGCACCCATGCAGGCACCTCTGAATAGGACCATGGACAGCGCTCTCTCTTGACCCTGAACTCGCCCCTGTCTGTTCCGCAGGGGGACCTTCACATCCAGTGGTGCAAGTGATGTAGGTGAGTGTGTGGATGAGGCTGTAGCTGTAGCTGAAAACTGCAACTGCGTTTTATCACAGATCCTGTGCATAAGATAAAGAAACCACTAAACGTCTCATATTCTCCTCTCTACCTCATTGGGCGCATACTCACTCACTCACTCACTCACAGTCCATGCGAACACAAACCCATAGTTAAACATAGGAACTACGTTGAGATGTAATCTGGCATACGATAAGCAAGCGAATTCATACAGGAACAAAGCTGAATGGGGAGTCACGGAGAACTCTCAAATAACGCCAAAGAGGCTGCGAGACTGTTCAGACGGAAGGGGGGTTTGCTAGTGGGTAGAGGCTGTTTGATGGATCTCTACAGCTTTGAGACAGCTTGTTAATTAAAACCCCAAGAGATGAGCCTCTGGAGCCACCGTCCATATTAGAACATTGCTAACTATCCTGACAGCGAGCAATGTCACAAGCACGAGAAAGGCTTTGTACCCGTTTCTCAGCCCAGATTTGGTCTTTATGTCTTGCTGGTGTGGTGGCTATAAAAATATTTCATAATATGGCTCAAATCTCCTCTATTGACTATTTAACAAAACTAATCATTCATTTTGTAATGTTACATTTTCTTACAAATATAGGCTAGTAAAAAAAAAAAAAAAATACTACCTCTTGTTTGTCTTTAGAAGAACAGCAAATGAGTAGTCTTGAGTCTTTTAATGCAGGTCAGACTCAAATAATTATTTTAATAAATGTTTCTAGTTATTTATTTATGGTTTGTTTGTTTGTAAAAGATGAATTGCTGCCAGTTAAGGTCGCATGGGTTTTCAAAAAATAAATTATTATTTTTTTTTCATTTTTTAACTTTAAACAACTTAATGTGGTCTACAATTTATTTAATTAAGAAGTTCAATTTTATCCACCAACAAACTAAAACATAAACATACAGTTTACAGTAATACGTTTTAATGATATTTTTCATGAATGCTGCCATTGCCAGTCCGTGGATGTCAGTCAGCGCGATTTACTGATTAAAGTGAATAACATGCAAACTACAAAATATTAATATAAAACATAAATCATGTCCTACGTAAACTACCTTGAATTTACACGCAATGATATAAAACAAAATAGAAAACTGAGCATTTATGAACAACTCAATATATTAATAATAGCCTATCACTGTCATGTAAACTAGAAAGACGAGCAGATCGGGTAAATAATCTTTTTATTTTGATATTTTATATGTAATTTTTGGTGAATCCTGACGGACTGGTACTCCTCATCGTCCGCTGAGCAATCTGGTATAACATTTAAACGACATCTTTAAATGTTCTTCACGTCGTGGGCACATTCATCAACGTCAGATATGGACAAGCCACTATTTAGAGAAAGTGTAAGTGCTGCAATATATCTTCTTAACACTCAGAGGGGAGAAAAATGCGTTTTTGTGGAAATGTGAATAAATCCACTTACTTCTGTCTGTTAAAATGTAATAATATAACATTATCAGACGCGTTTTTGAAAAGAAAATCTACCGAGAGTTAGGGTTTAAAAACGTATTTCAGAAGGCTATTCACAATGGTATCACCTTGTTTTAACGTGGAAGTTTATTGACTCTGCAGTCCATTGAAATATTGCTGAGTGAGCTGGATACAGCTTGAAGTATATTGAAATCCTAGATTTTTCGAAAGAGTAGCTAAAAATAATATATTTTTTTATGATTTACAGGAATCAAAACATTTTAACAATTCCTTAAAGATTTTCATAGTCTAAAGCAAACTAATTAACAAATCCCAAAGCAGCATAATTTACCATATGAAATATAAAGCATAATATATATATATATATATTTTTTTTTTCATGGGGAGAAAAACATAAAATACTCGAAAACAGCCAGCATATCCCTACAAATCTAATTACATCTATAAATTAACCAAATAGTAATCACTGGATTTTTATTATTATTATTATTATTTCACTAAACATTCAAATATATGTGTCGCGAATCCCAAGTGTGAAGGACAAGTTAAGGAAAACGCATTAAAACTGCGTGTGTGAACAATGGCAAACGGGAAAAGAATAAACTGAGGACCGTTTCTTCCTTTAACTGAGGGTCCCAGAACACAGAGCGCCATCTAGCAAATAAAGGGAGAAACAAACAGCTCTAGACAGCACCCTTTACACGGCACGAGAACGCCAGGGCACCAAAACAAAGCTGCCAGCCTTCGACCTCGCAGGATTCTAAATACACACCAGAGAAAAATGTACAGGTTAGCCCATTAAACAAACTACTGTCCAGGTATCTTCTAAAAAAAAATAAACTAATCATTGGTCTTAATGATAATTTGGAACAGAGGAAACTGTGTATTATGCCCAGACATTATCATAAGAACGGTTTGCGTTGCTTTAGACAATTGTGGTGACTTTGAACCGTGCGCTATATTAAATACAGATCTAGCCTATAAGCTAACTCTATTACACTTCTGGTGAACTTGTCTGAATGAACGACAGCAGAGGATAATTATGTCGTAGTGGAGACTGGTATATTCTGACCCCAACGTGATGCCAATCTGTGCATCTTTAAGATACATTCAGTGAAAGTTTCACAAAGTCAGCTGCATGGAGCCAAAGTTACATATCCAAAAGTATAACCTGAACCGCTCACGTTTCTTTCGGAATGAGAACTTAAACACTCTTACACAATGTTCAACGCAAATACTGCAAGACTATATATGCTCAACGACTAAAATAAAATAAATAAATAAATAAAAAGTGATCTTCCAATGAATATGGAATGTGATGACCATCTACTGATGTCACAGACCATGTGTTGCAAACGTGTCCATTATATCAAGACCCTAATCATTAATTTTTCGTGTACATAAAAAAATATTCTTGATATAAGACGTTTTATTTGCTTGATTACTCTGGCTACGTTGACAACATATGTTAGTCTTTTTTTCTGCACAATTGCATGTTTTCCCAACCTTTGTCAATTTCTACATATCTTACATATTCTGCCGTCATATGACGCAAACAATATTACTGTAGCCTATTATAATAATACTATATACTTATAGGAATACTATGTATATGTATGTATGTGTATGCATATGTGTATATATACAGTATATATATATATATATATAGGCACACACACACACACACACACACACACACACAAATAACTTTATAAAGAAAATATAACTTCACTTTCCAGTTTATGTGAATACATCTTCCAGTATTGATGAACGCGGAGTAATTTTTTATGAATTAAAGACATGGGCCTCCTGCTCAGCTTGTAATGATTGAAAGGTCCATATGCGGATTGGCCGTGGCTCCTCCAATGAGCCGTTTGACTACAGGCCTAAAACATTTCCACATTTAACCACGCACAATCTCTCTTGCCATTTCCCAAGCTATTGGTTTAAAGAAGGTATTTCATTTAACACAGATATTTCATTTACAAAAATGGGTGTAATCAGAGGCACAAAAATGCGCTATTGCATTAAATTAAATACACAAATAGTTATGTTTTACTACATTATCGAATTAATGTCATTTAAGTGAGATCTTATAAGTCTTTAATGTTTTGTATTTTGGTAGCTATGATGATTTCAACTCCCCGTTCATGTTTACGGTGGTAAAAACTAGAGCAAACTTGGAAGAATTGCCCTCTTAAAGAACCTAGCTTCCCTTCCTCAGATTTTGCCGCTAAGAGGTAAAACTGAACACGTGATGGGGTGTATTTGAAGTATAACGAGCTTTGTGGTTGACTCCTTTTCATTGCCTGGCTACAAACACGCCTGCTCTCAAATAAGCCTCTCCAGACCCCTCCGCCTCCCGCCACCTTGCACTGAATGGTCAGCTGACCCCAGGGTCTTCATCCACTCTGTCCAGTTTTGACCGAATAAGCCACCTTCCCCCAGTCCTGCCACAACTAAATAGGATCCCTGCTATTCTTTATTGATATCATCAACGAATGCAAATGAATTTGGACGTGGGGGGCAGGGGGCTTGAATTTCAGGGATAAATACCGCGCCGAGATTGCTCTACAGAGGATAGGATATTTGGGAAAGCATTTGGTAACGAATCATACCTTCTTGCACTATGATTATGAATAAAAGGAGGAAAGAAGATCATGGGAAATACAAACACGTTTTCGTCTCTAATATAAGGAACACCACACGTTTCTCATTCAGATTAATACCATACATTTCTGGATTGTTTTTAAAGAGTGGAGCCGGGTCTTTTTGAAAGAATGGCCGAACCCACCTTCCATCTCTCTTTTCCTAGATTCCCTTATTCTAAGACCGACTCACATCTTTTGACATACACAGACAAACACACGTGAGCGCGCGCAAACATATTTGAGCGCACGAGAAAACTGGCTTTGTGGCTTTGCCTGTGGATGATGAGGGATGTGGCTTCTTATGCATGAAGAAGACACTTCCTTTGCATCAGGCCTTAAAAATGGTTTTCATTTCACTAACCTACAATGACCTACACGTGTATGTGTGTGTGTGTGTGTGTGTGTGTGTGTGTGTGTGTGTACTGGACCTGGTATATATATATGGTACTGGACCAATGTGTATAATGACATGGGAACAACAACGAAAACATGGTTTATGAGGACACTTCCTGTGTCCCCGTAAAACAAAAGGCTTAAAAAGCATACAAAACGGTGTTTTATGAAATTCAAAAATTGCCAGTAGTTTTCTGTAAGGGGTAGGTTTAGCTGTAGTGTTGGTGTAGGGCGATAGAAAATACAGTTTGTACAGTATAAAAACCATTACGCCAATGGAGAGTCCCCGTAAACCACAAATGCAAGTGTGTGTGTGTGTGTAAGTAATGGACAGTGTCTGCCTATTTTGTTCTGCTTCATATTTGAGTGTTCTGCAGCTTATGCATTACTGTAACATCGGGTGTGTAGCACCCCACATCAACACACACATATGCATGAACATGTATCCAAATATAAAAAAAAAACTTAAAATACTCTACTTTGTGTGCATCGTTACTTTTGTAGCATGGGTTTCTCTGTCATTTCATAATTTTCACATTCAAAATCAGTGCAGTTGAGCTACTACAGAAACGCTATCACTTCTCTTTGGAAGTGGGGGAATGCGTATGTATTTATCAAACGCGCAAATTGCGACAACTATAGGCAAGACAGGCAGTATAAAGGGGGAAAAGGCATGGGATCAGAGAGCCGTGGCAGGGACCAACACTAGAGCAAGAGAGATAATGCTTCTGTCAAGACCCGGTCTATATAACGGGGATGAAAAATATCCTTCGACAAAACGCTTCAGTCATTTATTATGAAAGAAAATAGAAGTCATGCTGAGAAATTAGGCAAATAAAAACGAAATTAGGGCTATATTAACCACACCATAATTCACCAAGCCTGTCAGGCCGCCTACTAAGAATCAGTGCCTATGTACAAATAAATGCTTGTTTATTTGTTTTATGTTGTGTTTATAAAAAGGAAATATTTAGATAGATATACATGTAGATAGACAGATAGACAGATGATAGATAGATAGATAGATAGATAGATAGATAGATGATAGAGATTGTAGGCTACTTGTTCACGATCAAAGTAATTGCATATATTTTATGGTGTGTATGTTAAAAATATTTATATCGAATATAGATTAAGCTGTCTGCATATGAAAGGTGGGTCATTGTTTATTTGGTCCCAGTGTGAAGCGCAACTGCAACAAAAATGCTGCTGAGTAAAATTGGGAGTGTCGCTGGCTGCGGTAGCACAGGCGCAAACCATCTGTTGTGTATTATAAAAACGAGCAGTAAATATTGCTGAAAAGCCAGGACGTTATCAGGTATGTAGCAACGGCATTTCTTTACTGCCCACATGGTAGGAATCAGAAAATGCGCTTGTGTATGTCTGTGGAAACATATTTGCATCACTGAATAAATGCAATAATTACATACGCTTTGTCTTGAAGATCTCATGATAATCTGACGTCAGCATGTTTACTGTTCTTGAAGGAAAAACTGAATGAAGAAAGCTGTCCGCTGTCTAGCAATGAAAAGCGTATTTTTTATCGAGGATTGTAGTAGACTATTGATAACCCGTCTCTTAAAATCAACAAATTCGGGATCATCTCCAATACTGTAAGTTTTAGTTTAATTTCGGCCGAATATCGTAATCACTTGGCGTCATTCCGCTAATTAAAAATAAGACAGAAACTGTATTTTATATTTCGCAGTCTGCGTCGCTTCGCCTCGGTTACCTCCTTTCACGTTTTCCTTTCAAAGCAAACTTTCCGTTCCCCAAAGCTCGCTTTTCCGGCAATGATTTATTTCTTCAGCACACAGACAAACACGGACAACTGGCACTCTCGAGTTTAAATGCCACGTGTTGATTGATTTGTTGTTAATGACAGTCGGAGTCATATATACACGCACGTCGAGACATCCTCTAGTCTCTTGCTTTCCCACAGAGCTCTCTCCCTCCACCTCCGCGCTCTCTCCATCTCTATTCATCTCTATTGAGCTATTCTAGCACAACGCGCGTGCACGCACACTCTTCCACGGGCGCGCGTACCCGGGAGCCCTGACTAACACACACGCGCGCGTTTAAGGGGGACGAAATGAAAACAAATTTTCTTACTTTTTTGGAGGACATCTGCGCAATACTTCAAAATCTTGCAGTCGCTGAGTCCACTCTTCGCCATGACGTGTTGATAAAGTCGCTCTTCGGTGACTTGTCTTTTAATTTATGCTTTTCTGGAGTCTGTCCCCTGTACCCAAATGCTTTGAGTGAACTGAAGTGCAGATTGAGACATATTGAGCCCCCTTTAAGGGGGATCATTTCATGTGGGAGGTTGGACGCAAAGTTTGGACCCGTGACTAGCATTCCGGAGAGACATGCATATTTTAAAACAACAAAGAAAGATAAAGACGGGACGATGGGTGGGAGTAAAAAAAAACGTTTGGAGAAAATTCTGACTAAATGATAAAAAGCTGTCATTGTTGGACAAGATTTGAGTGCGCTTTCAGTTGTGGATTTCCTTGCAACTATTCCCTTGTGGAAAAGCTCCCTGCGTAAAGAAACTGTAAATAGTTATATTTACATGCGTATGCTTTGAAATAATTGCCTATAAATTTGCTTATATGCTCAATGCCACACTCTAAGAAAGATCAGCTGACTCGTGGGGGAAAACAAAACAAAACAAAAACTTGTCTTTTAATTTAGAAGTTTAAATTAACTTTGAACTTTCGTATTTTTTTATTGTTATTTACACTCAGAAAACAAATTATTTACATTTACATTTATTATAATAATATAATGAAAATACAAACGTAGTTTTATTTGTATTTTTGTTCCATTTCCCCGTTGCTTGTCATTGACAATAAGCCTAATGAACTTTATTATGCAATGAAAAGTATGCAAAGCAGGAGATGTATGGCGTTGAGTTAGATATCTGTTTTACTTGTCAGTGGTCGGTCATGGGTATGGAATGCTAATAAGAGACCCCCCTCTTTTTCTCTGTCCCTGTGCCGTCTCATTCCCTTTCTCTCTGCACGCATAAGGGATCGATAGCTGACCTGATGGTTTGGCCAAAGCTTTATTTATCTGGCAAGGCAATGATATTATCAGCCTTGAACGTTATATACAGCAAACGTCTACCTAAATCAACACAGAGGGATCGCTTACACAGCGATCTGTGCTTTCTCGCCTCCCTATACCTCACACCAGGCCCGACCACACACACACTCTCGAAGCGGAACACACATACAACAAAACTCTATGGTTCAACGAAGTCACGCACACACATGCAAGCACAGGCGTCGCCTTATGTTACGCTCACAACTGGGGATATTTTATATCCTGTTGTGTTGGATTTGATCCATGGCTTAAGCTTGCTGGGAGCTCTGTGGACGTAGAATTATGCAGTGATCACTGAGAATGTTAACACAAATGTATGCATATGCCCTCTGTGGCATAATGTAAACAGGCAATTTGTGTAATGCCAAAGATTTTAAAACAATATTTTTTTAAACATCAACTGCCTCACATCACCTTTCACTTGAATTTAACACTATACTTTATCAACATAACATCATAATGCGTGTTGATGAATAGAGGGATGACCATATGCATAGATAGATAGATAGATAGTACAAGTAGTCACATTAACAAGTCTAAGCATATAAATAAAACGACGTCAAGTCCCATTCACATTACAGTTAATAAATTAAATGAAACAACACAAATTTAGCTTACTTTGAATAGGTCTGTATCAGTGTGATGACCAAAGTCCCAGATCGATATAACACAAATATCTAGACATTTTTAAGTCTCTGTTCTTCCCCTCCACACAGACAACATCAAAAACCATAAATTATGTCCCAATATCCTAAATGTGTCAGATAAACACTCGTACCTCAGTCAAGCGCGACTAAGCTAACAGCTGTTACATTCCAAGCCCGCAGTGACTATTTATTTTCTGTAGGAAAACGGTATGTGTCTGAGTCATTTGGTAGTCCTTTTCGTGAGGTAAAACTGCCACGCTAACCTCCTAACCCACTTTAGATTATGAGATACTGAACCTCTGAGATTATGAGATCATGTGCATTTAAAATCGACGTGGAAAATAAAATAACGAAGGATAAATTCAAATATCGTGCAGTAGCCTAGCCTACACAACATATGCTGACACGCATCTCAAACAGAAACTAGAATAGACTTTTTCTTGTTGCATATGATGTTCTTTTATGGATAAATTTTGCTTTGTTAATTAGGAACACATGGCACGAATTCAGTCCTTAGCAACTATTGCTTTATATAGCCCCAAGTCCAACAAATGTAAATCTCAATAGAACGTGCTCCTCTTATTCTGCTATTTCCCGTGAAATAGAGGGAAAAAATCTTCAGGGATTTTGATCTCATTACTGCCGAACATGAAAGTGCTTTAAGTTTCAGCTCAATGCAATGGTCAACACTTTAGTCGAAGCATTATATAAGTAAACAAGGGCACACTTGCCTTTGTTGTCATATTTAGGTAATTTCAGGCCTACTGACTTTGATTTAAAAATCGACAGCACATTGACTATATCGCCACACATTTATAGCCTAGCTAGTCTTGTGAAAATGCCTGGTTTCTAGCAACAAAGTCTCTCTACTTGACCTCCATAAAATCAGCAGAATTCCCGTGTGCATTGCATTTTTTTTCTAATAGCCTAACCTGACCATATTTTGCATATGTGTCAAAAAATATATGGTCTCGCCTGCATTTGACTTTTTTTCTCATAGAAATACTTTTTACAGCGCTAATAGCCTATAGGCTACATGGTGGGAAAGGCGATGCAAAAATAAAACACATATGATCCTTAACTTCATCATCAAGCTAATTGCCCCTCCAAAGATCATGTGATGAAATGAACACTATACTATGAATCTTCCCCATCGAATATATATATATTTCAAATAAAAATACAACAGAGAAGGATATTTTGTCTATGTGGCTTCTTGCAAGTCCTCTTGAATCCATTTCACTTGCTGAACCACTAATCGCTTTTAAGGGCGCTATAAGCGAAAATATTCTTTCGCTTATTATTATTTATATGAAACATGTCAACGCTAGTATTAGCCTACCTTACAGGTTCATTGAAAAACAGTCTATATCACGAATAATTAGGGCATGGCCAAACCCGCACTTTATTTTTGTGATTAGCCTATGTCATGCTCTTTTTATGGGAATCAGCGTAGGCTATAACGAACTTGCTTGAGTAGACAAGATTAGCGCTCGGTAAAAAATTCAGTGACATTGGGGTCAGCGAAAGTTCTTGTCACTGTACTTATAAAAACACGCCTCCTTCCCACCGTAAACTTCACACGTGAAAGGTATTTACGTGCACATGAAGGACAATCGCGCACATCTGAGCATCAAGTGATTTCCTTTCGTGGTTCTAACCAATCATATGAGGCTGCACATGAATTTCTCTCTATCTCGGTACAATACATCACATTTAGTGTTCCTATCGACCGGCTTACATGCGGCATTATACATATCTTAGATTGATCACACATATAACTGCTTCTGCGTTCCTAGTGAAAACATCTGTCCTAACACAGATCCATTCGCGATCACCTCAAAGTAATAATAGTCTGCGAGTTTTGATGGATTTGTTTTCTTTTCCCCTCTACTTCGTTTCTTAAAACTGTGGTGATAGAAGAATAAGCCCTCATTGCCTTATTAGAGGGACGGTATTTCTTTATATCTTCTCTTTGACTATGAGCAAGCCTTTCAGTTCAGCCTGGGAAAAATATTAAACATTAATGCGCTGAAACAGGCATAGATCTTTGAACCAGTCGGTATCAACGTCACAGAAATCTACGGGGACTCCAGATAATATAAAACGCACGTGCTCACCAAAACGCACAGAGAATAAATATGCCTCCAAAAGTAATCAAATGCTTGCATTCTGCTTATAGAGGTTTTACAGTATTTCAAAACTATTCTTGACGGGCTTGATATTTTGTGTCAACATACAAGTCAGCCCAACAAAAATTAGACAAACCTATGTGTTTTCGTTGACCTTCCTTAGCAAACAGAAATATGCATAATGTAAAAGCACATCCCAAATACCCGCCATTAGAACAGCTCATTAATAGCATGAAGAACATTGAATTTGCTGAGAGCGAGACAGTGTTGCCTATTTCCTTTTTAATAGTATAGTCACCATCACACAACTTCACGCGACCCTTCTGCACAGGCATATCATGATTAAACAAAGATGAAAGGCAACATCCAATAAAAAAAGAAATAGCGAAAATATCAAGACGAAACAAACAAAATGTATTTGAAAATGATATATTAAAAGTGCTTTTGATTTTTCATGTCTTTTATCTCTGACTGATGATTGACTCAACACACACACTCGCACACACATACGACCAAGAAAAAGTTTCACTGGTGTCCTCTCCTTAAAATGTCCATGAGGTCAGATTTGCCGAAGTTGCATGTCCATAACATCAAGTGGGGGAAGATTCAACCATCAGTGAAATTGTCATTGCGATTAGACTGTCTCATTTGTCTAATGTTTTTCTTTATTTTTAAATTCTCACTTCAATTTTAATTCTTGGAGAACATATCTTCAACAACATATATCGCACTCATTATAAGAAGCAAAAGGTTATATCAAAAATCATTAGTATAGAATCACAGAAAAAAACTGGTTTAGAACCAGAAAAAATACAAAACAGAGATACATAGACACAGGACATTTCTTATAATTGCTTGGAAATTTCTTTCCCGCTAAGTCTCGCTCATTTACTGCGCAATATGATGTTCTTCATTTTATTTGTACGTATTTTGTTAATAAAAGAAAAGAAAAAAAGAAAATGAAAATAAAGACTAGTATTTTACAAAATGGAGAGTGTTCTTGATGACGGCGATGGATTTACACGGGAGTACGTCCAGTTCTTTAATCTTTGTACATTACATATTCCATTTCGGTCCCAGAAGACAAAAAAGTGTCTTCTTAAGTGGTCAGGAATTAGGTCCTATATATATAGTCTTCTTGAAAGGGCTTGCAGAATTTTGGTCCTTTAGTCTTTTTGTTTCACTCGCTCATTCGGATCATTGAATGGACATGTAGGGCCAGTTGAAGCTGCTCCCGGATAATAACATATCCCTGATGAGGGTTTCAATGGGAGTTTTACCTACCAAGCGAACGAAGAACAGCTGTTCAATTACAGCCGAAGAGACAGTGCGGAGAGAAGGCAGTCGCAGTAAAAGCTTGCCAAAGCGACTGGGCTGGTTCGGGTACTGGCTCCTCACGTACTCCTCCAGGGCGCACTGAGACTTCTCCTGCAGGCTCTCGATGTGTGCAGCATCTGACAGGCCGCAAGCGTCTGAGTAGACAAAACACAGCACAGAAAAGAGGCCCAGGTTATCATTCAGCATCAGCATTACGTGTTGTTGACAAAGTGAGATGAACAAACACGAGCCCAACATCATGCATCACGCAGCATATGAGGCTGCCTGCAATATAAATAAACAATACGTCTGTGCAATCCCTCAAGAGTAACAGAACGTACTCCCTGCGTTGTAGGGGACACACCGCATGCACGCTCACAAATCAGACTAAACAAAGAGTACGCAGGGACAAGGGTGCATAGCAAGCTCGACTGAAGAGGGTGGAGAAGGCGCTCGTGCCTTGTGTCAAATATGGAAATATCCAGCTTCATATCTGACAGAGAATTGGGCATGGTAATAACCAAATTATGACCTAATTGCTCTCCAGATGCTACCAAGTAATTTCTCGCCCGATTCCCTGTACCAGCAGTTGCCTTTGCTGTGAGTCTGAACGAGGAGGCAAGGCCGCTGGAAGCAATCACATTTATTACCGTGGACTTGCTTGAGGACACAATCGCCTAAATTTCAGAGAAAGACATGTATTTTACAAGAAACCCTTCTACTTTAATAGTGCATGTCAATTAATGCTATTACGTCAAAGCATGTTTAAAAATACCACATGAACGCCAATGCAGTAAACATATAGGCTTACTGGAACTGCCAGCATCAGTTCAGCCAAACGTCCTCTCTCATGAACACCATCGTCAGGCCAATACGTATTCTATCAGTATTCTAATATGGCGGCTTTGTTGAAGATATTCAAAATAAGAGTTTACGTTTTCTCTGGTTTAAGTCTTAAAGTGTAAGGGCGTGGTGTACAGCATGCCTCGGAGACTGATCATAATTGCACTGGACTAGAGCACACTGTGGTCAAATACTATAACCTTCTGAACTGGCTAAGTCCTTGCTAAAACCTCTCCGTAATGTGACCTCATGGGCCACTTTCCGCTGCAGCCAGCATGTGCAGAAAGAACTGCTATAAAAACAGAGAGAATTCAGCAAAACACAGTGTAATGTGTTTCGTATGTGTACGAATGTTTTTGTTAGTTTACTTAACGATTTACACTTAATCAGAAAGAACCCGAGAAGAGACAAAACCAGTGGGCGCATTATTAATTATTAATCCATCACGTGAAACATATAGACCATATGTCCAAAACTTTACGCAGCACTTCGGAATCAAAAGATACAGTTATTATTGAAACACATTTCGGATCTTACGGATTAGGAAATCCTTTCATCAAGTTGTTCTGATTCGCTACACAGTCCAGACTCTAAATATCTTAGTGCTTTGTAAGCAATTCATTGTTAAAAATGGCAAGGATGCTAGCCTACCGTGTGAGACTGATGTCATTGAGAAACAAATACAATGTTACATTTCGGTGGAATAGATTAGATGTTCAGAACATTAATTATGTTTCACCATTAAAGATTTGGCATGCCATACACATTCAACAGTAACGAATATTTCTGAAAATTAAGGCAATACACAAGGTGGCCAACCGACCCTGGCCTACTTTAACTTGAACGCCTCTTTTAATTTCACCTTAAGGTAAAAAAAATTAAAAAATTAAAATATGGCTACACTGCACAACATGATCAGTAAGCTTGGCTAGTCTTTTTTTTACAGATGTTTTTTTAATTGCA
>NW_015546072.1:385195-424898 GCF_001515605.1 Sinocyclocheilus anshuiensis | reverse complement strand
TGTTTTGCACCTTTGCCCTAAACTCAAGAGACCGAAGGAGTAGTGGTATTGTAGTAGCCTAGTAGTTGGTATTGGCTACTTCATTTTGTCAAAACGTAGGTATATAATTCCAATTGCTAAAATAAATATAGTTAATGTTAATATTAATTATAAAATTAATTTACATAATAGCCTACGAAGATCAAATCATAATTAAGGCAAAATACATACGTAGTGTACAACTATTTAAAAACAACAGTCCGCTTAAACCTTATTAACAGCGTTATATATCTATTTTTTATCGTCTGTTACCAAGAGAAATACTAATATTATAAACATCAATTATAATGCTATAGAAGTGTGAGGGTAATTTGGTGTCGATCAATGTTCTGTCAAAATTGTTATAGCTTAGCTCATTTTTAACTATTTGGCAAAATAACCCCTCAGTAAATAGACAGACACCAGTCTAATGGATATATCTGCGCATTCATATGAAATATCACCCGAGCTTAAAATCAATTATTAATAATAAGAGGCCTCATAGTCCGCTTTTCTCAACAGAGAGGGCCCCAGATGTATATTTGTGTATGCACACTGTGGCCTCATGTACAGTTGTGAACCAAAGTGGTTGAGCAGATATAGGAAAGATATTCTGAGATATTTGAGTGTACAAATATTGGCCTAAATATTTTACATCACGTAAAATGAATGTGAAATGCATATTCAAGCTGATATATTGAATTTTATGCTTTGTATATTTGTCAACCTCCACAAATATCGCAAAATATACTTTAGATATAATATCATCCGTGTTAAGCACAATAATATGCAACATTTTGCATTACATTAAATCTTAAATATTTGTGAATGGCTTTGAATCGATCACATTTGAATTACCACTTCATAACTTGTGCGCTAAAGAGATTTTACAGTACAAAGTCAGCTCGAGACCCACTAGTGAGCTTTAGCGTCGATGCCGAAGCTTATCCACCCCGTATTGCATTGCCCCCTTATGTCTGTGAGTAGGCCTCGTCTCACACACTCACCTGATGTAAAGAGCACTATTGCCTTAATGCAGCTGTATTCTGCAGAATCGACGTGCAGTGCTTTGAGCTTCTCGACCTGCTCCTGGAAGATACGAATGTGATCCATGAAGGCCACGACGCGGTCCGCCGACATAGGCGAGGCGTGCAGGCCGGCGGCGGCGAGCAGTGGGGCCACATGTAGGGGCATGGAGCATTGAGCCGCGTTTAGCACAAATAACTCGCTCCATGTCAATCTGAGCAGGGACACCTGGTCGGTGATCTGCAGGTCGGGAAAGAAAGGGATGTTCCTCGCCCATTCCACAGCACTGAAGAGCAGGCGAGCTGCAAGCTCACAGATGTTCTCGATCCCCATAATATTATTGGGCTGCATGCACTGGCTGCCATAGCGAGAAGTAGGATAAGGCTCAGCCCGAAGTAGTAACGAGATGTATCCGGAGAGATAGCAATGACCGTTCAGAGGATCCCCGTTCGTTAGTGCGTACTGGCCCGGGTTCGGCTGGGTTGGAGGCATTCTTCCTCGCTGAACCGCTGACAAAAACAAAGAAAGGGAGAGGAAATGTACATCCAGAACTGAGAAACATAATTTATGTGGAAGCTTTAGTTCGAGTGCATGATTACTCTATACTGCTGTTTAACATCTACGACAATACAACTAAATAAGCAACTGTTTAAGGCATTGCGTTTCGAAGAAAAATAATTTCACATGGTCTTTGAAGCCCCACTAACCTATTCGGTTATTAGGTGGTAATGTTTACCTTTGTTTATGGACTTCAACAGCTAATATGAAGATATACAAACACTCTCTAGCTCGTTCTCTCTCGCTCTCATTTTTGTGTCTTCACACACGCGCACACACTCATATTTTAATTTAATTTAATTTATTAATTAAATTTTTTTTTTTTGGATGTGCATGTAGTAAACATTATAGTGGACGAGGACCGGGCTTAAATCTCTACTATTCACTATTCAGTAGAAGTAGTTCAAAGCCACCAGCCTCTTTCTTGTTACAAATGCTACACTCTAATACTATTTTGACATATGCGTGTAATATACATATGCATAGATTTGTGTAGTAATAAGTTTACAGTTAATTTAACGATCAGAATAGTAGGCTAACTCTGGAACAGAAAAATGTTATCCACAATCGAGCACGAAGACTGTTTTTATTATTGATTTCAAACAGAATGTGTATAAGCATATTCTTACGTTGAACTAATTATTATTTTAAAACAATATAGGGGGTATAAATATTAGTTTTGTCCTAGTCAGTAATTAAGAGTAGACTGTAAGTTGCAAAGGCCATTGTTCGCATACAGCTTAGGCTGTGTAGGGACAGACAGGCCCTCTAAACGTTTACTCTAGGCTACGGCGTAAAAACGGATCCACACATCTTACTTTCAGAGGTAAAACCACAGCATATTATTTCTTTTAGCTATACAATATGGGGTTAGTGAGTATAGTAGGCTTTTCGGCAGTCTTGTGCAGTCTTCCAGCACGAAAGCGCGCGCATAGGCTACACATGCACACACACATACACACTTCATCTCTTTCTTTCTCTCTTTTGCCCACATACAGTGTTCATGGGTGACTTTAATATCTCATGTAATTGGCTGAGTTGAAATGGGTGCATATGATGCTTGCCTGTCTATGCAAGCAACATTACTTTTGTAAGATGCATGCTGATCCTGCCTATGGTCGCGGATTTACTATTGCTTGTACGCGCCTTCTGACACTCTTTAGCAAGCAATCAAAGCAAAATTTATTTCGCGTTTGTATGTGCATAGTGCGAGCTTTATGTAACATGTCTCTGAACAATAAACCTGTGTGTAGCAATAGTGTGACGTGTTCAGAAAATATATTCACCTTCCCGCCGCATGCCCACTTTTAAACATTTCTTCAGCCGACAATATTGGCATTGATTACGATGGTGCTGGTCAATAGGACAGGTCCTGTTGGCACGACATGTATATGTTAAGTTCCTTCGGACACTCCTCTTGAAGAAACTTTTGCATCCTTCGCAGGTGAATTGACCATAGTGCTTGCCGCTCGATTTGTCCCCGCAAACAACACATTCTATATGCTGCTGACTCTGTCCAGAATTCTGGCTGCCCTTGTCGCCAGCCGTCCCTGGTGTGGACGGGGGTCCTGGCTGACTGGGGGTCTGCGGAGTTTGTGGTGCCGCTGACGCCGCCTGCTGTTGCTCCCTCGCCGGCTGAGCTGCTGGATTGGGGCCGCTCGGAGGTCCTCCGGCCACGTCTTCCTGCGGATCTCGCCAGACGCTAACTACCATTGCCATATCTCGGGCCCGAAAAGTGCTTTCAAGCGAACTGGTCGCTCGGATATCGGAGCAGGGAAAAGGGAAGTCTTGGACGAACTGCAGCGCGAATTCAAATCGGAGCACCCAATCTCATAGGAAAAAAAATAGAAGCAGAAAATGATCAATACATTCAAAATACCGGAGTCGATAGAAAGGCACCCGATCAGGATATGCGATTGTCGGGAGGCCAGTTCCAAGGTAAATTGCAGTCAGCCATTCGGGAACCCAATCGTGTAGAGAGAAAGCGATCCCAGACGTAATAAAAAAAACCGGGTTTCTTAAAAAATACCGCAATAAAAAATCTTCACGTTGAAGCAAAATGAATAGCTTTCTGGTGGACCGGAGATCCAAAGTGCTGTGCAAAATAAATTCCCCTCTTTTTTCTTCCTTGCTCCTCTCTCCGTCTTCGTGGTTGGAGAGGAGGAAACACTGAAGAACGGATTTCTCTATCTATGTTCATGAATAAAGCTCATCTGGTCCAGCAAAAGAAAGAAAAAAACAACGTCGCCCGAGTGCCTATGTAATTTCACCTCTCCAGTAGGAACAGAGCAAGGATAAAGAAAAAAAAAGAAAAAAAACTAATAGAATATGTAAGAAGCAGAGACCCAAAAAAGAATGCGTTTTAACGGGAGTACCAGCGGAGCAATGTTTCCGAAACGGAGATCTGCGCGAATGTCTGTATATAGTGAACTTTGACACTACTATTGAAACTGACACGTTTCTATGGAGATCGCTGCGCCTTATATGGTGCTCGTGTCAAGGAGCCAAGAGAGGGGCTGCTGGCAACTGATAATCAAAGGCGACTGACTGGTCAGAACCCTGCATCGAGGGGGGAGAGAGAAAATGGGAGGCTAAGGTTAGCCAAGCCTCCTTCACTCCATTGGTTAGAGTCCTCGCTCCTCGCTACCTACGACTGAGGGCTCTGACAAGCACAATTTACATTGCGCTCGCCCCTGCGCTGCTATTTACTTTGAAACACGATTAGAATGGACCGTCTATTGTCACAAAACGAGGAAGAAACCCCAGAAAGAAGAGGAGGGAAACGGGATGAAAGCAATGAGCGAACTATGCGCGCACGTGAAATATAAACAATTGAGCGTGATGCGGAAGGACTGGTGCGAGTCACGCAAAGTTGAAAGTGTTTTGTTCGAAGCTGTAGTCTTAATTACAAAATACCCATTACAACGTCTAGATTTGAACTGTGAAGGATCCATTAACATTTTACGTCATTTGACAGAACAATACCGGCTCGAAATTGCGAATCAATGCATAAACCATATCTTCAGATGGCACTTATACACCCAGTTCTCAGTAAAACGATTAAATAAATAAATAAATAAAAAGTATTGGGACGCGCGACGACTACCACTAGTTTGACTGGAAAGATATCAGTATAACGGAATGCTTTATCAGTGATAGGAAACAGATCACGCTGCCAGCCAGGGCACAAAAGAGGAATCAGACTATCATGATAGTGTAAAGTATAAAAATCCATCATTCAGTGTATGTTTTAACAGATTTATTAACGAGGGAAGTTTTTTTTTTGGTATAATGCGCAGGGAAACCGGCTTTTTGTGCATGAATGCCGAAGGCTGCGCTGTTCAGGTTTATAATGTCTGGATCGGGCTGCCATCTAGCGTACAGTATACAATTACAGCGACATAAAAATGAGTAATTTATTGTCATTTTAAGCATGTTTCCAAATGTAGCTCAGAGATCAATTGCGCTGTGGGATGGACGTTTTCTTATTTTTATTTGATTGATGTATTTGCTGATGTATTTGTAAAATTTAAACGTCTTACTTTGATTATGATAGTTTAAGTTGTCTGACTTTTATTTAACAATATCTATACTTTTTAAATACTTGATGTTGCAAGCAGCTATTCTGCCCTCTTTCCAGTTGACATAACCGGAAAAAGGACAATTAAAATGCTTTTAAGGTATTAAATAAACCTTTGTAGCTTTTATCATCTGACAAACTTTTTCACTTGGCTAGAACTTTCTCATATATTAACTTTGCCTTAAAAGTCCAAAACTGTGTGAAAGAAGTTAAGGGGAAGCAAAACACCGACATCCGACCGTTCACGAAACCCTCTGTTTACAAAAAGGTAGCCTGTTTTCAGCTCGACCGCGGAGCTTCCTCCGTCTCTCCTCACACCGATCCGCAGAAACGCACGCTGCTGTCCTCTGTTCTTTTCAAAAGTGAAACGAATAAGATTAAAACGAACAAAGAGAAACGTCTGTAAGTGTACCATCGGGGTTATTTTCTCAGATAGGGAAGAGAGCGAGAGGGGAGAGAGGGAGAAGGACAACGAATGGGAACACAAGGCACGCATGAAAACAGCTCTGAAGAAATGGTAAAGTGGACACTTGGACATTCAAAGTGCGAGCGCCCAGCGACCGGTGGGTATTACTTGGGATCGGCGGTTTCTCAGTTGAAAGGCAAGTACTTTTATCACTTTCTGCAATTCCAGAGTGAGTTGAAATACATATAAATCTCGCAATGTACGTAAACGTGTCTTAAACTACATCCTCAAAAACCTAGCCTATCAAATTAAGGACGTGAGACTGTCAGCTGAAGGAAATACGAATATAGACCACGGGAGATCGGTGTACAGAATTCTATCGATCATTACACTAGTCTACATAAAAAATAAAAAATTCTAACGTTATAGTGATGCTGAACATGACTGAACGTTTGACTTTAAGAAACGCTTTTTCACCTGTGTAATTCGTCTTGTATGATCTCGTAATGGAAAGATCGATAGCAGTCTGTTTGTCTAAGTGATAATGTCAACGGATTAAAAGAACGATTATACGATAGACCTGTTCAGAATAAAGTAGGGCTGACGCGTGTACAGAAACATTTAAACAATTTTAAGAAAGAAAAAATCTGCTGAAAGACGTATCTTTCTTTAAGTTAGGTATCATAATTAAAGGCAATTAGCTCCGTCAAAAGATTTAGAGTACCTTTCACTATACACGACTATCATTTTTAGGATCATATTTTGTTTTTTAGTGTTAGGCCCTGTAGTAAGTTCATTCCATAAGTAATGTCAATTATTAATCAAAAAGCATTTGTTTGTCATTAATTGTAATGAACGTTTTATTGATAGACAGTAAATAAGTTAAAGTACAAAACAATGTTCAAAAAGTTGCAATGTTTCACATGACAATACGAGGTATATCTAGCACAAAAAACAAACAAACAAACAAAACAATAATAATTTATTGGATGAAACTGTGATCACCAAGCTATGTTAACTATTTGAAATCAATGATGGTCCATGAGTTGCCTCTTTATGCTATAATGTTACTATGTGTGATAAAATCAAAATAATAATAATAACAGTAATAATGCTAATAATAACAATTAATCGTTTCAAAGCACCTCATTCAATTTGTAATATGGTGTTATTTTTCCTTAATGGCCGTGCAAACTCGTTTAAAATAGCAATAAACAACATATACCATTTAGTCTAATGCATGCTCCCTAAGAGCTGCTCGAGTAATAAAATCCCACGAATGGCGGACCTCCTACCAAGTGAGCACGAATGTAAATACGCTCGGGTTAGATTGTATAACCTCTAAGGACACAGCAGGGACAAAATAGTTCCCTTTCCTTGTTCTATCAGACACTTCTGATACCAGATTTAACTAAAGTCCCAATAAAAGCAAGGTATTTATAAATTGTATAGTTGCTGGCTTATATTTACAGTTTTTACAGGTATAAAAGTAAACGCATTTGTTACTAACCACACTAAAGGGTTAGATTTTGTAGTAGCCTACACTAAAGCTTCTTTTGAAGGTGAATTGCTTGTATGAATGGACAACTTATAATAAAGACATCTCTGAATTGTGAAGTGTTGATTGATACCAGGCCTGCAGTGAACAAAGTTGATAATCTTATCTCAAATTTATATAATCATCACTTATGTTATACAATTGTTGTATGTTAGGTTTAAATATATAGAGATAGAAATAGAAAATAAACATGACAAACTTGTAAAAATACTGAATAAAAAAGTAGTCAAAAAAATAAAAATAAAAATAAAAAAGTAATCAACACAGTAATACATCAAAACTGTCAGTAAAGTAGATGATCACTATACCTTGCAATAAACCCAACACGTTTTAATAAAAAATTTCGGAAACATTAAATGTGATAAACAGTTTGGAGCGCTTTGCTTATGGTATTGGATTTAAACATCCGTTGTTACTGTTGTATTGAAGAATTGAAGAAAACAAATTTAATGTTAAGACAGACATTTTGTTGTAGTTGGTTATATATATATATATATATATATATATATATTGCTGTCTCTAATAATCTCACAGTTTTAAACACATTGCGCGCCTCTCAAATGCGATGGTGGGTTTTGTCACCCTGAGTAGTAGTGAGTTGAAAGAGAAGAGGAGGGGGCTTTTGTTCAATTTGATCCCTAACTATTTGGGGGCTCAGATTGGTGTGAAAGGGACGAGAAGGTCACATGAAATCGCCTTTTATCCACTGCCATTTTCTCTATGGATCAGCAACTTTCAATGGACATCATCTAATCGCTCTTAATGGGAAGGGTAGTGGGGAGAGATGTGGAAAATATCTTAAACTAGGCCACTTAATATTACCGCCTGAGTTTTTTAAAAGACGTAGTCTAGCTACTCATTAATGTTTTGCGCAAATTCACTCCAACTTTTCCCCCCTCCCCTAAATTGTGTTTATTATTATAATAAAGGCCTAACGCTCCCGCTTTGGGCACATTTCAGTTAGGCTATTAAGAGTTTGAAGATTTTACCTTAATTTTTCGTAGTAGGTAAGAAACAACATGTCCAATCACTTAGCATTTTGCGCCATATGACCAACTGTAGCTCTGTAGATGTTTTTTTTTTTTAAGAAAAAAATAATTGACTATCAAAGACTTTATTTAACCTGTCTTTATTTCAAATGCACAGAAACGGGTGAATCACCCAACTGCCAGTGTGGGGCTCTGTTGAATGCCTGATTAAGGTGGCCGTCACTGGGCATGAAGAAAAACAGGTAAAACAAAATATTGTTATTTTTACAGCTTATAGATTTTTGAGTGGCCCACAAAACGAATTGCATTGTCAAATTGCGAATTAATTATAAAATAGCAGTGACTGTAATTGTCTACAGTGGGGTATTTTCTTTCTAGCTTGTGGTAGGAGTTTAGTTAGAGTAGGCTAACTGTCAGTTTATGCTGGAGGTAATGGCTTTATTGCTCAAACCATCATCTATTTAGAGCTTATGTGCTAATTGCCTTGGATGGTCTCAGAGACCAAGATCATAAATCCGTTAGCAGTTAAAACAAGCCCAGACCCACAATAATTAGGCTACCGTACGCTTCTGAAATTTCCTCAAACGGTATGAAAACCACAACAATGACACGTAACGTAGCCTATGTTAAAGGAGCAGGACCCATTCTCTGACTCATGGGCCCTGCGTAGGCAGAAATCTAACAGCACCTACACGATTCATTAACGTCTTAAAAGAACTTATATGACAGTAAAACTGTAGGTGTATCAGTGTTATTTCATTTCTTTTGAGCAAACATATGGGAAAACAAAGACATATCCACAAGGGCTGCAGGTTTCCCGAAGCATAAGCAGAAGGAACGGAACGAAAGTAGAAGTAGAACGTCAGGCGCACGTAAGTAGTAGTAGGCTACTTAATCTCGAAGGCACGTTTTCCCAAAAGCATCATTATCTAAGTAGAAAGTAACAGTGTTCGTAGGCTATAGGAGAGCGTAGGCTGTTTTCAGTTCATATGAATCAAGAGGGCATTTCTAATAAACAATGTGTGTTTTCATAATTAAAAAGTAACTGTATAGGCTACACTACATCCGAGAACAAAAGGGTGTATGCAAAAATCGCTCAGAAAGCAATAGTAACCCGCTCATGTCACGTGATAGGCCCGAATTTACATACAGACACTAACTTTACGCAGGCCTATACTTGATAAACATAGCCTTAATAACTAATGTGAAGAGAGAGAAGCTATATAAGCTTCTTATTACTGACTATTGATGTCAGAAGACAACATGTGCTCCTGAAATATTTTATAAACAAATAAATAAATGAATTTATTTATAAAATATTTTAACATTTTCATTAACATCTGTGAAGTTAGCATAATAGCCTACGTCTGAGTCTGAGACATTGTCTTTCCAAAGCCATAATAGTTTATTCTATTAAATTCAGAAATAATTAACAATTTTCAAAATTTGACAAGATAAGGCGCAGTTTCCATATTAAGCAGTATTTTCACTCTTTCGTGTTAGAAAGACCAATTCTTTTACATAGCAGCGATACCTGACGCCGGACAGCTCCTGTAAACGATGCACTGAAGTTCTTATAATGCGATGGGCCAACGCGGATGGGCCGGTTTGTAAAATAACGTAGGCTTTAGTTACGATAGCGTGATTTGCAAGCCCATCTTCGTGGATAAGTTTTATTTTGTTTAAGATATACTGTATCATGAAAAACAAGCTATATTTCATAAATATATTAATCCAGGCATATTAGTTAAACTTTGTTATTACAAGGTATTCACCACTATTTGTTTTAGGAAACAAGGGGTTATGTTAATTCTGTAGGAATTCAACACATCCCCATATCAAAAAGTATCCGAAGTATCTCACATCCACATATCATTTATAATCCCACAGAGATTGCCCAGAAACGAAATGTCCATCTTCCTTTTATCTGCTTAAACCTTTTGCCATCGCGTTTTGTTATGGTTTTACAATGAATGTCCGAAGAAGAGCAAAGCCGTATATCCCTAAAGCACATAGTTTAACACGAGCGGCTGAATTCTTAGGAAAGAGCATAGATAAGCGACTGTATTTGAGGGAAATAGCTTTTGTTGTGTGTGGTAAATTGTCACCTCGCATATTCATAACGGTCTGTTTAAACCGACCCGCAGCAGGAATTTAATTGGAATTTCGTCTGTTTTAGGCACATCCACGCTGGAAGACACAAGAGATTAATTGCTTTAAAAAGGGTGATAATGTACACGTGCAAGAGGAGTACAGATAAAGAGACCTAATGTCTGACTTAGATACATTTCATTAAAACTAAACAGTTTTACCACATATGGATAAATATTATTAATATTAGCCTACTATAAAATATATAAGGCACACAACACACACACACACACACACACACACACACACACACACACACACACACAGTCAGAAGCCTAAATATAATTTATGTTTTGTTAAGGTGTCAAAGGTAAAGTGACAGAAGTGACAGAAGGTCTGAGAAGAGATCCTAAGGAACATATAACTCACTGGTGCATGCTTACTAAATGAGGACCCATATTGTTTTTATACATACCAAGGTACTATAAAAACTGACATGTTCAGATATCCCCAAACTACAGATAAGTAAACACTCTCTCTAAAGTAAACTTTAAATTACAAAAATGTAATCTCCGTCCTCTCTACCTTCAAAAATGCAGCTTCAAGTATCAACATTTTACAGAATAATTTCCAAGTAAAGAAAATAGCTTCCACTCTGCTTCTACTCATAAAGTGAAAATGGGTAAAAAAAAGAAAGTGAAAGCAGCAGCTCTATGGAGCAATGATGAGTCATAAGGTAATTGAAATTGGGCTGCGAGTAATTTTCACTTTGCTGAGTAGTTAGTCACATTAGGGCTTTAAGGCAAATAAAGCAGGTTGTTTGATGCTAGAGTTCCAACAGGCAGCTAAATTGGTGACTCACTGTAGTGTCCAGAACGGCTCCGTATAGCCAGGAGACTTTCAGAGCGGATGATGTGGTGTGTCTTTATTTAAGAGAAACACTGCTTAAATAGCTAATAAATGAGGTAAAAGGTACACTTTTGTACCTTATTTACCCATAAAAGGTGCATATTAGATACATACTGTAGATACATATTAGTACCTAAAGTGTACTAGTACCTAAATGTGACCTTGTACCTTTTTTTTTTCTTCTGAAAACGTAGATGAACACAGAAAGTGTTCCTTTACAAAACAAAAGTATCACGACTGACACAAATATCTGGTGTATCATCTAAAAAAGAACATTTGCCAGGTTTCTTAATTTTACATCACAAAATCATTTGATATTTTTTACTATAGTCAAGTATATTTTATCTCATAGTACTGTGTATCATCTTGTGCACCATTTAATTATTATTTTAATATACTTTATTAGCTGATTTAAACTTTTACCTCTGCCGATATATACATTTGTTTGTATAATTTGAGGAACAGAGAACATCCAAGTGCATCAATGAACTGTCATGACAGTGCATATCAATAATAGCTTCCTTATCATATAATCTGCATAATATAATGAAGCATCAGAAATCACTTACATTTTCTCCCTTCAATCATCTGGTTTGCTAAAGATGTATTATGTTTGATTCAGGATTCATAACTAAGAATGAACAACAGAACTAATTGTGTAGGGTGTGGTGTAGTGTATCTATGTAAACAATGCATATCATACTGGTATCTGTTTAGTCTCACTCCCAGTAGCCCTCAGTCATATGTTCAACATTGTCACAGACCTTCCTCTATGGACTTAAACAACAAAACCTGAATCAGGAATCTGAACAAGAGCACCACTCATGATTTGGCTGCATGGCGTCTTTCCTGTCACTAAGCAAAAAGTTTCCTCATCATTTCGATCATCTTGTTTTTGACAAAGAAACTAGAGACTAAATATGATGTTTTGAACACAGCTACTATCATGTCCACTTCCATGTCAAAGGCAATTAAGTAGGAAAGATAAGGCGGTTTGGTCACCAAGTAAAAATGTATTCCTGTATTTTCTTTTGTCTCTCTTTTGTCACTCCTTTTCCATCTTTATCAGAAGGTCTTTGTTGGTGAGCTTAGTAATTGGTAGTTGTAGTGGCACTGAGGAATTCAGTCCTTGTCTGTGCATCTACATTTCCTTGCAATCACTCCATGAAGGCAACAGACACATAACCTCAGAATCTGACTGCCTCTCTTTGCTTCTCTTTGAAGAAAATTCTCTGTGAACTTTTAGCTAAATGAGACAATTGCACACTCTCAATAAGCATAATCTTTTTCGCTTTCTTTTTCAGATATACAAAGATGGGCAGCAATGAGATATCCGCAGGCGCTTGGTGGAAAAACACATGGTTTGATTATGCTTATTGATACACACACTTACACCCATAGAATGTAAAAACAGCACCTGCATCTCTGTTTACACGTCACCCTCTTGTACTGTACATAGAGTGTCCCTCTATCAGTTCTATCTGTCTGCAAAGGAAAAGAATGCAGCCATCATTCCTAAACACACATTCCTCTTCATCTCTTAAAACATCAGCTTTTGATAAATATAGGCAGAGCTTTTATTTAAAATCTGTGAAACAGCATGTTTTCAAAAGTGAAAGAGGACCGATTACAGACAGCTGTGGCACTCCAAATGTGCCTCTCCACCCCATGGTTAGGACAGCAGTTAGTGAGGGACTTCCTGCATGGAAAGCTGTGTATGTTTTCCTTCAGTGAATTGAACATCCTGCAGATCTTAAATTCCAGTCAGCAGTAAACTCCCTGACCTCTGAGCACAAAATTAGGCATATCATACAAGCAAAAGACAAGAGGGAAAGGAAGGACTTCAAAACAGAACAGAAAAATAGAGATGGAGAATGAGGGATAATTCAAATTTACACATCTTCTGTGTTGCATTTTTCATAACTATACATTGTATGAAAAGGAAACTAGCATACATGATTAATTATAGGCTATATAAGCGAAAGAGTTTTTTTTTGAACAGCAGAATATTTTAAGCTAGTCATAGTTTGTAAAGTATACAAACTATTTCTAACTATTTATTCATCACCTGACCATATGCTATTTTGTATTCAGGTTAATTAAAATTAAAGTTAATTTGTCAAATTACAAAATGTTTTTTGCTTAAATAAAACCAGTTCCTTTATGTTACAACATGGAACACATTTGTTATGTTACGTGATGACAAACATTTTTTACACTATATCTAATCACAGGAAAATGTGGCACAATGAACAAAGCAACCCATATAAATAGATCTAATCATCGTATTGTAATGCTCGTAAACATCCAAACTCTTTTTACATATATGTGAGATCCATTTGTTTATTATGACGCATAAATGCAATAAAAGGGATGATCATGTACTGTATTATACCATTCTATGTCTAATAACACAGTGATGTAAACAGCCATAAAAGTGTCAGATTTCATCTGCTATTACATGGACAGGGTTGTCAGTTACAACATATGCGGTGAACCCTCTCTGCCAATGTGTGTATTGAGCTATTATCAATTGACTGATGAAACAAACTACTCAACAGTCAACATATGTTCCTGATTTGCTGGATTTATTTGATTTTAAACCATGTGTTTTCAACAGCATTATGGAGGTTTGTAACAGAGCATTCTCTGCAGATCACAAACATTATAGTTTTGGTGAAACAATATGATTTTACAATTGTATATTTTGAGCTTCAAGAGCAGTGGTGAATTTTCCTGGGGTGACGAGAGACATTTTAATCCATGCAATTCTTTTTTCATAAGGTATATTTTCCTATTTAATAAAATATACTGCTTCATATAACTAACACGGAAATAAAATATGTGCCTTCTGCCTCCTCATACCACAGTCACAAAATATATTCACTGGCTATATATTTAGTGTTTTTGACCCTCTTCCTCTTGTCCTGAAATACTCCCATATTTCCAGTCGTCAATCAGAAAAAGCTTAAAGGTAAGTGGCGTCCCCTCACTACCTTGAAGGGCTGGTTCTGCCTTAGGTTCACAGGTGCACAGCAGTTGATAAATCCAGAAATGCCATACCATAATGTAATGTATAATGTATAATTCCTCTATGTATTTTAATGTACAGAATGTAAAATGTTTATGTTCTGACCAGTGTTGACATTTGACATATCCGAATGCCTCTAAATAAACTATTTTGGAATACATGCATATTAAACTTTTTTCTTCTGTTTCTCATTTCCTGTGTTTCCCTTTGTCTGAAATCATATGCGTTATCTGGAGTATTATTGTGTACAGCTCTCAAAGGACAGAGTTGTTTCCCAGAGCTGATCACATGATCCTATCATGTGCAATGAAGTTGTTCTCCTATTGGTCGGTTACTCCACTATGCCACATTTGCACATCACTTTTTTGGGTTGTTTTACAGATTGGGGGCTGGAAGGTAAAGTTATATATAGTGTTAATTTTTATATGTGGATATAATTGTGCGAACCCCCCCATCATTTCCCCCATTTTTGTTGGTAATGACACTTGCCCTGCTTCGGTGAACTGGAGGAGAGGCCAAGGAAATCACAGTGCCTAATCACTTGAACAATGTGAGTGAATGTGTAGCTTTCTGAACAATGCGACACCACATGATGTGGTGGGTGGAAAAGAAATCTCAAAGCCCAAGCACACTCTCCCTCCGTCATATTCTTTCTCGACTTTTTAGCTCTCCTTTATGTACCATGTCTGTCAGTGACTTCTTTACTGGTTTTTAGGTGGTTTCGCCGATAATCAAGAAACAGTAAACACCACAGACAGTCGACTATGGCATGACCTTGGAACACGTCCTGTGCTATGACCATTATAAATGCTATGTCTTTCATCTCTTTCGCTTTAGACGTTGGGCTGCGGGATTGCAGCTGTGTGGCGGGTGCCACTAGACTGTTCATGTCTTGCCTTGTGTGTATGTGCGTGCCTGTGTGTGCGAGCAAGCAAGCAAGCGATCCCTTGGGGCTCTCTCCCTCAGCCCTGGCTCCCTGATTCGGTGTGTAAAAGCACCCCTGAATGATGGATTACTGTGTCAGTGCGGCCTGCGAAGGATTAATTTGTTTCATTGATTTCTCTTTAGGCAGAATGCCAGCGTTTACTGCTTCCCACCTCCTTCCCGGAGACTCCCGGCCATAATAGACGGTAATGGCCTAAGACAAATCAACCCGTTTCTTGTAAAAATAGCAGCAAATAACCCCTGACTTTGCCTCACGAGCGTAAACCAGGGAGAAGCTCGATTCTGACAGTCACATTCACAGCGGGCATTAACCCCAGGAGAAAGCTCGCGCTCCACTTGAACAAAGCCATAAGTCTTGAATACTTTCATCCCCCACTCACAGCTCAGAATGGATTGGTAATGACCGACTGTCTGGCTGTGCAGGTTATATGTGCTTCGCCTCGGCCAATCACAGGAGTGAGTGCCCGCCTCGATGTTTACAACACCATCCTACCAAGCAACAGTTTCTGTGCATTAGTTGAACATATGGATGTCATATTTAAGCACCGCTGTGAGAACTCTAACAAATGTAGCCTATAAACACTCACCCCTGACTGTGTTTGCTAGCTCGGGGCCTGCCGTTGTGATGTTTCAGTCCTGGGCAGAGGATGAGAGAGTGTGTGGAGCTCTGGCCAGGACCCTCTATGTGGTCTCTAAAGGACTGGAACACATACCATGCACACACACACACACACACACACACACACGCACGCACGCACGCACGCAAAAAGTGTACTTTCAGAGCTGATGGGCATCCTCAGTCAAGTGGTGGATTCTAATTTTCTGTTTAGAAATCTGAGTGCAGTACTTCGAATGAACAGTAGGAAATTACATCTTGAATGGTCAGTTCAGGTTAGGGGTCCACTTTAGCATGATTGGCATAATTCATCTTTTAAAATCAAGTAACTCATATTTACATCACCCACCTGGGTTTGAATATTTTGTAATAAAAATACATAGCTTTGTTTAGTATTGCAGAAATGTATATCTTTTTTCCTCTTTTAAAAGTCTCTTTGCAAGGTGTCCAACATTTCATTCAAGATTTGATATAAATAAACTCTGTAATGCCATTTATGTAAGACTGACTTTTGTCTCATACTCATTCTCATATGTAAACAATATACTTTTACATGCGTTTTAGAACAAACTAAAGACATTTTAATTTTCTCAAGTTAAAGACTCCTGACTTGTTTTCTTCTTCTTCTTCTTTCTTCTCTTTGGTATAGACAAAATAGTTTATAATGAAAACAATAAACTTTTACATGCATTTAGGAACAAATTATATTTTAATTTTCTCAAGTTAAAGATTCTTGTCTCTACTCTTGTTTTTTCTCTCCTTTTCCCTTTGTATATACAGAATAGTTGAAAATGCAAATAACACATTTTACATTCATGTAAGAACAAACTAAAGATCTAAAGAGAAGAAGGTTATATTTGACAAAAAAAAAATTCTGGTGAGATTTTTTTAAACACCCATTATTTTGATGTATATTTTTAATAAAACCTTGACTAGTAATATTAAAAGCAGTATAGTCCATATAAATTGCATGTTGGTGGTTCTTCACCTATCAAGTGCTGAATGATTAGTTTGACACCTTGTATGCACAATTTGATTGTGTCTAGTTTTTATTTCATTTACACCAGGGCTGATTTCATATAATTTTGATATTAATACATTCATCCCATTCCATTTGCCACTTTTGCAACAAGACATACTCAATCAGGTTTGAGTTCTCAGTCTCCTCTAGCAAGAATTATGTACTGTCCTTCCACTGAAGGCACTGCAGTGCAAAAACTCAACGCACTTTAAAAATTGTTTTTTTTACCTCAGACCAAATCAATCCTAATGCCCTTTCGGCCCTGTATAGAAACAAAGTTCTTCAACACTGATGCCGTGGGTGGAATTAGGTAGTCTTAGCTATGATACTAGCTCATTGCTAACCTGTTCTCAGGCTCCTTGCTGTCAAGAGCTGTGTTCCTCAGAAAAACAACAGTTCTCAGGGGTCCTTACATCCTTAAGTGGCTCCAGAAAAGGTTAGTTGTCAAGTAATTGTCCAGCTGCGGTTGGGCTTATCTTAATCGCAGTGCTTCAGCTTAAACCTGGGTCTGTGTTATGAAGAGGCTAACGGTGCTAAAGAGGAGGGTGGCTAGCTCATGGGTTTTGTTGTTCTTTTTCTCTTTTTGTGCCCGCCTGGTGTGCTGAGATAGCCAGAGCAAAGTACGGCAAGTTAGCGTCAAGCTACAACACATAATGTGGACAAAGTGTTGGACTACTGTTGATACACGCAACAATATTTCATACAGAAGAAAAACAAAAAGAACAAATGCAATGGAAACGCAGCAACACCTTTGAGCCGTCTAGAACCAAACAAGCAAGTCAAGGCAGAATCCATTTGTCATGGTTTATTATGTATATCTGTAAATTGCATTAACTCGAGGGGTTTCTGAAACCTTTGATGTTGCCACTGAGTCACTGTTAAGGGGGTTTTATTGGAGGAAAACTGTATTCAGGATCCATAGCACAATACAGGGTCCTTTGGTAAAATAAAACAATAACACCAACAACAACTAAGAAGGCCTCTAACAAGGGTCAGCAAATGGTCACAAACATCTATTAACTCTGTATTTAGAAAGCCAAATTAAAAAACACAAAAAAGCACAGATCGCTGATCATAGAAACATTAAAAATGTAAACCAGGTTCATTCAACCGTTGCAGCCATTCATTCTGATGTAGTTTGCAGCGGTGACACATAGTCTGCTGTCATTTTGCTCCACCAACATCAAAGGTCGAACACAAACTATAAAATATTTGTCAGGGTCCATCAATAATCTTGACATGCCGAACCATACAGTACAAAGCTAGAGGCAGAATGAAGTGTCTCGACAAAAGCATCTGGTGCACATGTTGACCCAGAGGTCAAAAGGTTAGCAGCCAGACTCCTCTACCCATCCCCACCATCCTTTCATATGTTCATTTGATGGTCGCTGTGGCAATTATAAAGGTATATTTCAGCCAGGTCTAATGGACTAGGGGCAAAGAGCAAAGCCTTTACAGTGGGGACCCAAGTCAAAGGTTAGCATGGCCATAAGACTGATTATGGAGCATTCGATGAAATGGCAGCAGTGTACACACCAAACTGCTCATCTTTATGCATATCTTACCTATGAGCATGCCTTATGGAAAACACATTAATGATAATTTTAGTCGTCATGCGGTAGATGCTGTTTTTGTTGTCTAGATTGCCGCTGGCTCTTAATGACTATTAAATATGAATGGCCAAGGTCATGAGGGTCACAGTCTGCATTTAGAGTGTATGACCGGTGGCACATGTAAAGGTTAAAATGGAATTGCTTGTGCCAAGTTTATGAAGAGCCCCATTTATGCAGGCCAGCAGGGGTGATTTATGACCAGAGATAAGAGGAAGGATGGGTGGAAAACTCTTTCTTTTTCAAATGCAATCAGCTTCTGTAAATACGCAGCTTACTTATATCCATCACGCTGTCACAGGGAATCGCCGTTTCCTTGCTCAGATGAAATAACAGCTTTTGTCTGGGTTCAGACAACTGTGCTTTCGGAAAACAGTTGTTTTAGCATTTGTGTGAGTGTGTGTGAGTCCACTTTCCAAGATCCATAAGACAATATTTATTAGCCTATGCAATTACATCATTCTGAGCAAACAGTATACCATATCACAACATATTTAAAAGTAATCACTCATTTAATTCTCTGTGTAATCCATTGTAACAGCAGTACTACGTAAGCAGACGGCATAGTTAAAAGGATAGATTGCCTCCTAAAGCAGACTCTGCTCATTCAATTGGCCGTATAAAAGGAAAACTGTATTTTACTTGGCATCTGATTCAGAAGCAACTGCATGTCTCATCATTACTACCTGCCCTCATAACTAGATAAAGTTATTGCACACTTGGTCTGGTTTAATTCGTTTTAAAATAATTGATCTTCATTAAACTGAACTTTTGGGATTCATAATTTGTCCAAAAGGTAAATTTGATCTGCTATCAGGAACGACTCATATTCACAGCTGAAACCCGGTCGTTTTGAGACTGAATTGCACAACCAAGAACATTTGTGGGTCTTTGGCCCTTAAATCTGAAAACCACTGAGTGGTAAGATCTTTGTGAAACTATACCCCAGTGGCTCAGGGTCTGGCTGAAATGGAAAAAAAAATGAACGAGAAATGTGCTTTGAACTCTTTGCCAAAACGGAAAAACAGTCTAGTGCTGCTCATTTTAACAAGTCGTAAGGCCTATTTTTGTTCCCTCATATAGTAATAAATTTGGTCTTTCATTTTTATGTAAGCTTAATGTTTTTCTAGGTGTGGATCAAAGGGTGATAATGCGGAAAACCATACGCATCAATACCTTTCAGCTCATGCCTCTCAATATCACACACAAAACCTGTTTCATTTTTACTATATGTTGCATTTGGACTTCACCAACCAACTTTGTGGTGAAAGAATGAAAATATATGAAGCACTGTGGGAAAAGTCAAACAAAAATTTAATACAACAAACCAAAATATTGGTTTGATGACTGACATTTGAAATAGGGCATAGAGCGGATGTAATTTAAGTCTAAGTACACTCTTCCCCCTTTTCACACACCCCTCTGGGTGACCGTTATTAATGCTATTTCCTCTTGTCATATTATGTCATATGGGACATTTAAACAACGTCATCTTCTGTAAGGGCCCTGCATTCTGCCAGTAGTCAGAGTACAAATCATCATCAGACAAGACAGAATCATCACCACTACTGTCCTCCTATATGTTATACAGTGCTGTTCATCCCTCTCCTAGTTCTTCGGATGTATTCTTTTTTTGGTTCTGTCTGTCTGGCAGCATAACATATTAGCATACGGTTTGAAATACGGCTGAATGATTTGTGTGAATTTTTTTCACGAGTATGTGTGATGTTTTGTTTCTTATTGGGATAGATCGGGTACTCTTTGAAGACTTCCCACCTGGCTGTTGATTTGTTTGTTCAAGGAACAGAGCTTTGCAGTAAAATATTATTTTATCAATAGCATGATCGATGGTGTCAGCCCGCCGTTGTGTAATTATTCTGGCCTCCTTTATCAATAAAGCTGTCATGCTTGATCTCCTGGTTGTGAACAGGCTGAAAACAGAGACAAAAGCCATTCGAATGTCTTTTTTGACAAACAACATTTCTAGTTTTATCTTATCCCTATCTCTATCACTAAAGAGAATCATTCAAGTGTATGGCCATCAATGTACAGGCAATGAACCTGCACATTGCATTTGTTTATTAATGGAAGAGAACTTTAAGATATAATTGTTGAATCCATTCAGGATTTTTAATGACATCAAAAGTGATTGAGAATAAGGAACCAGGCTATATCTTAAGGATATCGCAGAACAGTTGTGTTAATGATCAGACCAACACCGTGATAGTGAATGTGATATTGTTTACATTCAAAATGTCAGTAAACAAAACCTTAATATTGCCTTACCTACATTTCTGACACAATAAAGTTTGTGTATCTTGGATGGAGGAATGTGTAATGTTCATAGTCTTGTTTGTCACAATGATGTCACCACACAAATGTATAAGTACAACCAGTGGTGTATAAAGTACCTGAAAGCCATACTCAAGTAAAAGTACAGATATCTAACCAGAAAATGACTTTGGTAGAAGTTGAAGTCACCGTTTAGAATATTACTTGAGTAAAAGTCTTAAAGTATGTGATATTTAGTGACGTGACATGTGTCCAAGTATGGTTACCCATACTAGGAATTAGTGCTCTGCGTTTAACCCATCCTAAGTGCACACACACAGCAGTGAACACACACACACCGTGAACACACACGCCAGTAGGTGGCAGCAAGTGACTGTTAATGAGTGAATCATTGAGATTCAACCGATTCATTCAAACGACTGATTCATTCAGAAACAAAGCATTTGTCTATGTTAATGAGTGAATCACTGAATCATTTATTCAACCGATTCGTTCAAAAAGCTGATTCATTCAATAAGTAAACACGGTCCATTGCTCAGACGCAAAACAGTGCTGTGATCTTTTGGAACTATTTTCGTTGGCAAAATTGAGCAAAAACAGGCCATTTTGTGTCTAAAATGTAAGTCACTTATTGCTAACTTTATTGAACTTGTATAAAATGATTATTAAATTTATCGTGCTGATATCTGCAGAAAAACGGTACTCGTTGTGTGATATATATTAAGTTAACTAATAACTATATTAAATTATATAAATATAAAAAGCATACAGAAGCATTTTGCCGTATACAAATTAGAATGCCTAGAGTTTTGAGTTTTAATAGACTAATAAATCACGTGCGTGCACTCTCTGTGATATACTTGATAATGTCAGATCGCACATTATTACAACACTTACCATATTATCGCAGTCGATGCTGTATCACACTCCCCCCACCTACAATTCCTGCCGGACTTGAGACTCGAACTCGAGTCCGACTCTCTAACCATTAGGCCACAACTTCCCACATTTATTGTACTTAAGTACGAAAAGTATTTTTTTTATCTTAAACATACTTAAGTATTGAAAGTAAAAGTACAAGTAAATGCAAAATGGAAAAGAAGCAAATAAATATATATTAAAAAATGTTCATACACGGCTTGAGTAGCAAGAATGTGTTCAGTTTTAACTCTTTTTTCCATTTTGTATTTTTGGATAAGAATAAGTCTACAATTTAGAATGCCTTGAATTTTGAGTTTTAATAGACTAATAAATCATGTGCGTGCACTCTCTGTGATATACTTGATAATGTCAGATCGCACATTATTACAACACTTACCATATTATCGCAGTCGATGCTGTATCACACGCCCCAGACTCGACTTGAGTGGAAAATGAATCATCCGCGGTTGTGCGCGCACTTGTTTGCACATGAGCAAATGTATTTTTCGGAGTCTAACTTGCAAACGGCAGACCACTGATTCGTCAAACCTGCTTTCCTGCAGTCCATGTTCTTCTGACTTCTGACTATTTTGTAGTAAGTAACGAATATGCTTCGGGGAAATGTATCGGAGTAAAAGTATACATTTTAATTAGGAAATGTAGTGGAGTAAAAGTAAAAGTTGGCTGAAATATAAAAACTCAAGTAAAGTACAGATACTTCCAAAAAATACTTAAGTACTGTAACAAAGTATTATTACTTCGTTACAATACACCACTGAGTACAACCACCATGCTAACACATTGCAGCAGCAGGAGCATCAGAAGCAATGAGGCAGTTTATATCAGGGGATTGTGTTTTGCAGTCTAGCTCTCCTGGGACAAACTGGCCTCAGCCAATAACATTTAAGACCTAGTACAGAAAAACGCAAGATCTTTTATTGCCACTCATCATTCATGTAATATCTGGCGGCATTTGTGATTACAGAACAAGTGATTGACTAACTAGACACTTGGGTGGTGAGTTATGACCAGGCTTACCTTCTAGTTCGACGTGGGACATCTGCGTCAACAATAACTCTTCCTTCCCACTTCAACAGTAAATCACAGAAAACGCCAAAGACGGAACAGTTAAATAATAACCTCAGATTTATTGTAAATCTGTCACAAAATTAACATTATGGTGAGGCCACTTCACGATGGAGAGAAAGAGGATGGAGAGGTGATCGATAGGAAAGTAGATGAGAGTATTGATATAGTGCAAGAGAGAGAGAGAGAAACGGAGAGCACAGGTAGGTTGATCGACCACCTGCACTGGAATCAATGAACTCAGGCGAAGTGGAGAGAATCTGTATGGTAGTGAGATAGTGAGGTGTTGAAAACTACCATCCATGGGCGACCGGAACCTTATCAGGACAAATATGTGACCTCATGGAAAATGTCAACATCTCAGAAAGAGAGAATTTATAACTTACAATAAAAACATGTTGATAAATGTTTGGCTTTACATTTTATGCATTGTTCAGACACTTTTAGAAGAAGTTACATTAAAGTAACATATTCATTGGTTTATGTGCTCCCTCAGTTAAGCTACAGCACTGTATAACATTATTAATTACAACTCACAGAATATCAGTTGTTGTCCTTTTCATAATTCTGTCATCATTGCCATCATTTATATTCATGCATTTGGCAGTCTTTTTTACCCAAAGCAACTTACATTGCATTTGAATTTGCATACATTTTGCCAGTATGTGTGTTCGAAAAGGAATCAAACCTATGAAGACAGTTGTTTAGAAGTGGTTTAGTTTCCATTTAATAATGTTATAAAAGTGATCTAAGTGAGTCTGATCCAACCCACAACCAGTTTGATGCTTTTTTTGACACTGTTCCATTAATGTTTTTGAAAGAACTGGTTCATAAAAGCCATTTTATGAACAAAAAATATGGAAATTAAACTTAACACCCAATGTACATTTATGAAATAAGTAGCAAAGAGAGCCTGGAAAACTTGCCCTCCAACTTGCTACTTAGTAGTGTTTTGGGTGGATCAACCAGTAGAAATCAAACCAAATGAAAACATTAAAATACAACAAGGAGCTGTTTTTATGTCTGTATTGTTGTGCAAATCCATTCACAGTAGTCCATATGTCAAATCCATTTTTCACACATATTTATTAAAACACAGACCCTGGAGAGATTTTTCAAACATTGAAATTGCTCACCATGAAAGATCTTGGAGCAGCAGTGTGCAGCACAGTAAAAGCCCTGATTCTTTTGATGGACATTTGGAAGCCACTGTTCCATGGTAGAAAACAAGGAGGTGGTCAGCAGAACCTAAAACATCATACGCTCTTAAAAATGTGTCTCTTCATCTTGTATGGGCTTTTTAAGCTCCCTTCTTTCAAAGCTCTCTATTACCCCAGGTTATATGTGGTGGTCCTGGCAGAGCGGCTCGCTGGGGGTGTTTTTTTTTTCGATGTCTGCAAGACAGAATTGGACCAGCTGACGTGGACACATCTCTTTAGTCTGAGCCAGAGGAATACACTGCCTGTTTCACACAGCTTTAGTCTAGTTTGCAAGAGAGTCCTGCAAACTGAGCCAAGATGGAGGTTGTTTTGAACAGTTTGAGAGGATTTGCTGTGTACAGGCTGGGACAGAGGGCTTTTATGACTCAGGACTACCTTGACTTGACTGTTCTGGAATATTGTAATGAGAAATGTAGTTTAAAGATGGAAACACACAAGAACTCAAACATAAGTATCTCCCAACAGACAGACACAACAACACATAACATGTGCTTTTCCTCTTCCACTGCTCACCTGTCCATTTCCATCTACCGTCTCCTCTCGAAGGCACACAAGCGCATCTACCTCTACATCTGCGTACCGTATACACACAGGAGACACGTCGTTCGAGTCTGGGTCTACATTCTGCAGCCAGTGTAGACAGCTGCCTGACTGCTTGCTTCTTCCCTTGGCTCCCCTGAGACCTCCTCTCCTGCCATGCCTCTCTCAGAAGGTGATTGATGAGAAGCCATTTCCGTACTTCTCCTTCGCAGACAGCACCCAGCTCTTCTCCACTGATGTACCATGTGAAGACTCCTCTCTGAGGGATGGGTTTCTCTTCAAGCCATCAAATGAAGCGTCCATTCGCTGGAGGTTGTGCTGGGCCGACTGCAGATGCTGCAGTGGACCAGACCAAAGCCTGACAGTGGTGTGGGTGAGTGAAGACTGGTCCAGTCAACCTGTTTGAGGATGGGAAAGAGGAAAGGGGAGGAAAGAGTGTGTGCTATAAGCATTAGGCTGTCTCCAGTGCTCCACAAGACAAGGTTTGTCTAGTTTGGATGCATAGTGGTCACGCAGAATGAGAGACAGATATGTAGGCAATGACTCAGGGAAACCCACTGGAAAGAAAAGTTACAAATGAAATCTCTTTAATGTTTCTCTCCCTTTTCCTCAACAATGAGCTAAACTGCTTGACAAATGTTGCTTCTAAGTAAGACCCCAGTAATTTCACATGTGTCTCCCTTAGAGGTGTCTCAAAATATTTTAATATAAGCCCAAACATTTCTCAACAAATTCCTCCAAAAGCAAATGATCCAAGCTTTCTTATTGACATTAATAAGTATATATGTTTAAAGTATGATGATAATTGTCTGTTATTTATTTATTTATTTGAGGCAAGTTGATAAAGAAATAGTTTCTGCAAAATAGTTCATCCACTCACCCTCATGTCATTCCAAGCTCTATGACTTTCTTTCTCCCACAGAACACACACACACAAAAATATATTGTTTACAATTTTTTTCTAAAATTGCTGACACACTAAAAGCATCCTTGAGGCTTACTGTACCTAATGTACCTAACTCATGTACCTAATCTTTAGATCAAGTTTGAACAGCTGCAAGCACATCATCTGCTTCACACTCAGTTTGCAAGTTGTAACAAAACACAATAAATGCAGTTATCTACATTAGACACATAAATCGAAACAGCTCTTGTGTTTAATTTGAAAACAGTTATTCTAAATGCCACATTTATTTACTGATTACCTACACCGAGTGCTCACACTCATAGCTAATTTGTTCACTTTAAAATCAAACAAAACTCTGTTTTGAGAATAAAACCATTTATATTATCCTTTGCATTTCTGTTTACAGTGTACATTTAGCTAATTTGTTCACGCAAAAAAAAAAATAAAAAAAATCAAAATTCCATTTCGAGAAAGAAATAATCTCCCTTGCATTTCTGTTTATAGTGTATATAATGACTGTGCATACAAACTGTATATACAGTATATGTGCTCATACACATATGTGTGAGTGAATGGCAAATGGCTGTGAGACCCCCTGCACACTGAATATGCAAGACACAAGATAGTAGTGCTTTACATTTGTCACATCCTTGTGTAGTTGGTGTGTATAAGAGCTAATCAATTGTGCATTATATGTTTGCATGTTGTCTGAGTGTTTTGGGGTTTCGTGTGTAGCTTTTTGAAAATGAGCTATAGTCAGTAGGCCCCACATTTTTCAAAATATCTTCATTTGTGTTCCAAGTAAAAAGTCCCTTTAAGATTGAGCACATTAAGCTTCATGAGCTATGAAAGAGCAACATCTGAGCAATAGCATTTCCCTCTGGGAAAGCTCAGCGATTAGAGGAACACATAGCGCTAGACACTCAAAGACAAAAAAAAAATACACATGGAATGAACAGATGAAACAAAGCATTTACACAACACAATATAAAGCAAGACAAACACAGATGGAGAAACGCAGAGCAGCACAGCGCTAAAATATAGTAAATGAAGTCTCTCAAAGCAGTTTGCCCACATTTCAAAGTGATATAACACACATTATCATTGCAGGATTTCCCCTTGCTCATCACATCACTTACGCTGCACTAATAATAGACTTAAATGAAATGCATTGTATTAGCGCAAGCTAGGTGGCTAACAAGGCCTTCAGTGATAGACTACTACAAGTTTGTGTACATAAAAAGCTAATGAACCACAAGAGTGATATACTTCACTTGTTTTCTTCTCATTAACCCCCTATACCCCCCTTTTTTGTCCTGACTTGGCACAGCCGGTCGTGGCCATCAAAGGCTTGAACGCAATTGATGTGTGCTCAGCATCTGATGCGATGCCCCTGCACTGGGTAAAAGAACAGCCTGTGTGATGCTGCACAACAACATTTGACCCCATTTAAAAACTTGATACCAATTAAGTAGGATTTTACCCATAAATAATTTAGCAGGTTCTATCTCTCTCTCTTTCTCTCCCTCAATCACGCACTGCACTCTCACAGTGGAAAGAGACTGGCTAATGAAGCACTCACTTGGGTGAAAGTGGAGCAGACAGGCTGACTATGGCCCATTTTTATCAGCTTCTCTAAGTGATTCATTTCTAAACTTGATATTTATATTGTGGCGAATGATTCTATATGCTTTGGCCCATCATCTTAACTGATTGGTTTAGCTCATGATTCTTGCAGAATGGTTGAAGGCCAGTGAAGAAAGTGAGATAGAAAGATACAGACAGAGAGAGAGAGTGTGAGACTTAGGATTTCCAAGGCATCATGATGTTCACGTCTCACTTGTAAAGAAAGACCAGATCAAGGCCAGGTCTTGTCCTGACTTTCAGTGTTAAGTACCAAAACTAGTGAGATTTAATCATTCTTGAAATCAATTTTGATGAAAAAACAAACAAACAAACTAATATGCTACTGAACATTCCTGTATTTATACAGGAATAATATGAATATTTAATTAAAAAAATGTTTCAAGTATTTTTTTAAATTTTTAAATAAAAATGTTTTCAATTTTTTTTTATAGGATGCACATTGCTTCAAGTTATTCATATATCAAGTAAACAGTCAGAAATAAAGATCTAATAAATAGTAGGGAGATGTTTTCTTTCTTTCTTTGGTCAGCATTGTTGTTTGATTAATATTAACAATATAATATACATTTTTATAAAAAGCCAACTCACAATGTTCACAATGATACCTCACCCCACAAACTTTTTGAACCAATAAGTGTTAATGTTAAACCCAGGGATTCTGTGCTGGTACTCAATACTACTGATGCTGTAGAAAGATTGCTATGGTTGCATAATTTTTATTTATCGAAGTACTGTAACTTCTAATATCCATAGATCAAGAATAAAACAACAGCATTAATGATAATAAATACCCGATTGACAATGAGAAAAGAAGGAGGAAGTTAAGTAGGGATAAAGAATGGGTGCGGAAGCAGGGGATGTGATTAATGAAGGGGGACTCATGTTGTGCAGTACTGAAGGGAAAGATAACTTGTGTTTGAGTGCTTGAGTTTTAAGCATGACCGTATGCGCTTTTGTCAATGTATGTATGCGTGTTTGTCTGCGTTACATACTTGGTTGCTGTTTTCTTTTGCTTGAGCTCTATCAGTGGGGGATAGTTGCTGTCTTCTTTGAAGCGAGCTCCAGTTTCTGTGAAATCAGATTTTCTATTCCCCCTGCTCCTCTCTGCAATGCCAGTGAAAACACATACAAGCACACACACCCCATCTATAAGGCTTGGCTTCTACAAACACTGAAGAGCATGTCTGTCTACATCTTATGTCTTTTTTTCATTGTACTTCTTTCCCCTCTTCTTTTATTTCACTTCTTGAAAGAATAATCATCATTTAATATTGTGAGTACAAATTTGTTCATTACACAACTACTATTTATGTACTAAAAATCAAATTAATTGTAAACAAAGTGAACAATGACTTCATTCTAACTGAACTGAAGTATATAATTTCTGTCACTAGTGTCACTATTTTACAAATTGCAAAAAACTCCTGTGAGCTATTGGTTGGACAAACAGATATTCCTGTCCCAGGGCAGGTTGGAATGCTCAAACAAACAGAACAATGCTTTGAAAGCACCACAGAGGGAATCAGTCGTCTATGGCTTACTTAGTTGTTTCTGCATTTCAATACAGAAAAAAAAATCTTACACTTCACTTTCAAAAGTCACCTAAAAATGAAAATCTGGTCATCATTTACTCACCCTCATGTTGTTCCAAACCTATGGAATCTTGTTTGTGCCATGGGATGGATGGATGGATAGATAGATAGATAGATAGATAGATAGATAGAGAGACAGACAGACAGATAAATAAATAAACAAATAACAAAATAAAGTAAAATAATATAATAAAGTACGGAAATGTAAAAATAAATAAATAAAATAACAATTTTACATCTCACAATTCATACTTTGTTTCACTATAAACAAAAAAGTCAGAATTGCGCGATATAAACTCAGAATTCAGACTTTTTCCTTGCAATTCTGAATTTAAATCTCAAAAGTTTGACTTTATTCAATCAAAACTGTTTATGAGTTTATATCTTGCAATTCTGACTTTTTTCTCTGAATCATGAGTTTAAATTTCACAATTCACATTTTTCCTGCCACAGAATAACAAAATAAAAAGATAATTGTGTCTTTTTATCTCACAATTCTGACTTTTCTTAGAAATTTTTCAGTTTATATCTTGTAAAAAGTTAGAAATGTGAAACATAATTATCCATCCATCCATCCATCCATCCATCCATCCATCCATCCATCCATCCATCCATCCATCCATCCATCCATCCATCCATCCATCCATCCATCCATCCATCCATCCATCCATCCATCCATCCATCCATCCATCCATCCATCCATCCATCCATCCATCTATCTATCTATCTATCTATCTATCTATCTATCTATCATCTTCAATAAAAGTCATCGGGGTCCAATGTTGTTTTTGACCCCATTTACATTCATTGTATGGACAGAAGCTGTTGAAATATTCTTCAAAATATCTTCTCTTGAGTTCTGCAGAAGAAAGAAATTCAAACAGGTTTGGAATGACAAGAAGGTAAATGATGAGTGAATTTTCATTTTAGAACATTCATTTAAATTTTTGTATACAGAACCGCAGAAAAGGCAGAGTACAATAATTCTCCATAATTCTCTCAGAACAAGCGGTTTAACACAGTCTTCACCCCACACTTGACCTGCTTTATGCAGCAATACAGTATCCCCTCCCACTTTTGCCCACTTTTCCACCCTCCCTCTCCTCCAGCTCGAGGTAGGGCACAGGGCGGCGGGCATGCCAAGCTGGTCGACACTTTTAAGCAAAGATTAAAGCTCTTCTTTTTTAATCAGTCATTTGGCAATGTGCTAAGCCTTTCCTATCCTGCCACTGCCGCAGATCAATTTTTAATGCAACTGTGCACAGTGCAGCCGTCTGACAGGCAAGAAAGGCAATATTTACAAAGGGTCTATTTACAAATATGTGAGTGAAGAAAATCTTTGCGGGCCACAATTGATCACTCTTAAGGAATTTTAAATGAATCTTCTGTCATGCACTGCGACCTCTGAGAGTCTCGATGTGCAAGAGTGTGGCAGCTGTGTGATGTCATTTCACATGCCAGAGTGTATATTCTGTTTTTCTGTTTATGTATTTATTTATTTTTAAAATGTGCAACAGTTACTTATAGGGGCACAAACGGCAAAATACCTGATGTCAGTGTTTTGCAGAAGTTTTTTCTTAACAGCTCTACTCTGAATTTAGACTTAAAAAACAGTGTATGTATGCCCTGTAATGATAAATTAATGAAGGAGTGCCATACTTTCAGATATGCATGTTTTTTTGGAGACTTCATATCTGAACTGGAGTGCAAATCAACATTTTGATTCAAAACTAGGCTAAAGATGATGTTTGGAATCATTGCAGTAACTTGTTTTAGTTCATACACCTCCTAAGATTCATAAGGTGCCAGGATATTAGTTAAAATAACCTTAAAACTACGCTCACCTTTGCATTTTTATAGGCTTGTCTCAAATTTACCTCAAAATTACCTCAGCCGGATTCCAATCTGTCATTCAGCACCCAGCACTGCATTGATCTCCACAAAATTGACCTGGTTTCCTTCAGATCAATGCTCTATTACATGCCATCATTCTGAGGTGAGTCGCAGTGGAGAAGAGTTCAGCACGCTGTTGTTTAACCTCTGTCCTCTTTGTGCAAGCTGTCTGAGCAAGATGCTAAATTACAAAGGAAACAAGGCCAGGAGAATTGAGTGTACGGAAGCTACATACTGTATACACCACAAAGGGATGCACGGAACACAGGCCCATTAAATTAACCACTGTAATTTACTCGCATTGTGTGCTTTAGCAAGGCTACAGACTCTCAAAAATACCTCCCATCCCTTGGCCATAACATATACAAATGGTGAGGTATTCGGAATAATGAGAGTTTAGAAAGCACTCGAATGTGTTTTGAAAGAAAAAGTTGTATGTTATTTGAAAAGAAACAGTCTTGACCTCAAAAGCATGACATCAAAGTAAGGCTGAAGATAATCAGTCCAACAGTGCTCTGTTTTATGAGGGTAAATGTTTATTTATTTAAAAAAATCTACAAACACAAAGTCATAGATATGATGCTTATCAAAATATTTTTCCATAAATTAGCCCATTGATAATAAAAATAACTTCATTTGAATGTACTTCCGTTAAAAAATTTGGGGTCAGTATGATTTTGAAAAAAGTCTAATGCTCACCAAGGTTACATTTATTTAATCATGTATACAACAAAAACTGTGATATTGTGAAATATTATTACAATTTAAAACCGCTGTTTTCTCTTTTAATATGTTTTAAAATGTAATTTATTTTTGTGATTGCTGAAGTGTCAGATTATCTACCAGAAATTATTCTAATGTGCTGATTTGATGCTCAAGAAACATTTCTTATTATTATCAATGTTAAAAACAGTCGTGTTGCTTAATATTTTTGTAAAAACTGCGATACACTTTTTAAAAAAAGATTCTTTGATGAATATTAAGTAAAAAAATTATTTATTTATTTAACAATGTAAATGTTTTTACTTTCCCTTTGGATCAATTTAATCATCCTTGCTGATTTATATTATATCAGGACCCTGGACCACAAAACCAGTCATAAGGGTCAATTTTTTCGAAATAATAAATAAGCTTTCCATTGATATATAATTTGTTAATATAGGAAAATATTTGGCCGATATACAACTATTTGAAAATCTGGAATCTGAGGGTGCAAAAAAATCTAAATGTTGAGAAAATCGCCTTTAAAGTTGTCCGAATGAAGTTAGCAATGCATATTACTAATCAAAAATTAAGTTTTGATATATTTACAGTAGGAAATTTACAAAATATCTTCATGGAGCATGATCTTTATTTAATATCCTAATGATTTTTGGCATAAAAGAAAAATCTATAATTTTGACCCATGCAATGTATTATTAGCTATTGCTACAAATATACCCCAGCGACTTAAGACTGGTTTTGTGGTCCAGGGACACATTTTAATGTTTCTGTTCCTGCGTTCCTCTGTATTATTACCGTTCCGAAACCGGGTCGGGTAGAAGAAATACCAGTTATATATATATATATATATATATATTGCAAAGTAAAGGTCTCCCAGCCTCCATACAAAACATAAAAAATGACATTTATAGCAGACCAGTTGTACATTGTAACCAAGCCAACTGTCTTAATCTCGCTGTCTCTTCATCAAGCTTGGCTTTCTCTACCTGTTTCTCAGCGGGAAATCAGTTAACCAAGCAGTGTTGTGTGGTTTTGACAGTGCTCGAGGCTTTTGGCTGGGCCACACAACAAGGCTTTCAGTGTGAGTGTGCCTGTGTGTGTGCATTAGCCACCTCTCACCTCTCTCCTGACATTAGTAATAAAAATGAACACAGCCCAAACTGCTTTCAGTCAACTCCGTAGATGTGTATGTGTGTGTGTGTGTGTATGTGTGTGTCGGTGCTGTCGCCAATTTGTAGCGAGTTTTGGCGAGGCGAAGTGACGGAACGGCTCCTTGATAAACAGAGAAGCGGTGCTTCGATTTTCCATCCAGAGGCATTTGGAAACACATGGGTCTCTGAGCCAGTGAGCAGGGCGGAGGAGACTGGTGCTTACCAATAGAGTAATGCCTGCACAAAACATCACTGACCACCCTGACTACAACTCCCCAGGCTGACAAAACAGGGAGAGAGAGAGAGATGAGGAAGAGCTTGACATAAAGGCAGGATGCAAAAGGTTTATGCATGCAAACCCTTTCTAAATACACCACACATACACTTAGATAAAACAATGATAATACCAGATGGCTCACTCCTGTTATGCAGCACATTATTAAAGGAGTTTTTCACCCAAAAATGAAAATGAGCTGAAAATTTACTTGTCCCCAGGCCATCTAAAATGTAGATTAGTTTGTTTCTTCATCAGAGTTTCTTCAACAGATTTGCAGAAATGTAGCATTGTATCGCTTGATAGCCAAAGGATCCTCTGCAGTGAATGGGTGCCATCAGAGTGAGAGTCCAAACAGCTTATAGAAAACATCACAATAATCCACAAGTAATCCACATGACTCCAGTCCATCAGTTAACATCTTGTGAAGTGAAAAGCTGCGTGTTTGTAATAAGCAAATCCATCATTAAGCCGTTTTATGTTCAAACTGTCACTTCTGGCCAAAATACAATTCATGATATAACGCTTCCACCCCTGTTTGTCCTCTCACATCAAAATCCAACAACTTTAGTTTAAAATGGTTTAGGACTGTCGCTTGTAAGCAGTGCCTGATCTGTTGGACTCTCATTCTGATGGCACCCATTCACTGCAGAAAACACTACATTTCTCAATATGTTCAGATGAAGAAACAAACTCATCTACAGCTTGGATGGCCTGAGGATGAGTACATTTTCAGCAAATGTTATTTATTTAAACTTTGTAACCTATAAAAATAAATATGCTAGTGTAATTTAATAAAGTTCTATAAAATATGGTCTGATCAAGCAGGCACTTCAACTTTATTAATTATATAATTATAACTTTATTAGCTAGATTATTTTAAAGGTAAGAATATTACCAGGATGGAAGCTAACTGGAGGAAATTAAAAACTAGTTAGTTATTGCTGTTGAGGCTTAGCCATACATTAAGGTTTCAACTTGAAAGTCATTTTATGAAATACTGATAATATTATACCAGTTTATGTAACTTTATATAAAAGGATGGAATGTTTCAAAGTGAGACAAACAAATGTACACAACAAATTATTAGGTAATTCATTAAATCTATCGTTAATACTTAAAGGGATAGTTCACCCAAAAATGAAAATTCTGTAATTAATTACTCACCCTCATGTTGTTCCAAACCTGTAAGACCTTCGTTCATCTTCGGAACACAAATTAGGATATTTTTGAATAAATCCGAGAGCTTTCAGACCCTTCATAGACAGCAACGCAACTGACATATTCAAAACCGAGAAACGTAGTAAGGACATCGATAAAAGTCAATATTTTTGTTTTCTTTGCACACAAAAAGTATTCTTGTAGCTTCATAAAATGATGGTTGAACCACTGATGTCACATGGACTATTTTAATGATGTCCTTACTACCTTTCAGGGCCTTGAACATGGTAGTTATGTTGCTGTCTATGCAGGGTCAAAAAGCTCTCGGATTTCATCAAAAGTATCTTAATTTGTGTTCTGAAGACTTGTGGGTTTGAAACAACATGAGGGTGAGTAATTAATGGCAGAATTTCCATTTTTGCTTTTTTCCTGAAATGATGTCACTTCTGTCACTAAAAGACTAAAAGGACAGAAAATGAAACTGGAGATTCAGGAAAAAAAATGATGAAATAATTACCAATCAAACAACCAAAGTGAAAATATTTTAAAGCAATAATTATGTTGATTCACTGATTGTGATAATGTGATAAAATTTACTAATATGATAAAACTAATTAGATTTCAATTAAAAAAATTGTGTTTAATATTATATTGAATATATTAAGGCATATGATGGGACATGAAAATGTACTGCATATCAGAAATGACCCAGATGACTAAATTACTCACACGCGTGATGAAGCAGATGATATGCCACACATACAACTCTCAACCTCACACTCCACACACACACTCAACAAACACAGCTAAAGAGTAATGTGCGGCGTCACACCTCTCAGCCACTATCAGCACTTTAAAGACCTCCAACCGCACAGGGGTGTCAAAACTAGAGATGGGGTGCTGAACTCTCCCTCTTTCTGACGAGAGTTAAGGAGATCAGGTTGCCAAGTCTGTAGTTTTAAAGCCCTCTCTTCCCTCTGCGCTCATCAGCCAGAAAACAACTCTCTCGGCTAAGCGCCGGTGATCAAACACCGCAGTCTCCCGATGCGTGCCATCAGGACAGTTAGGCTAATAGGATTGGGAGCCCCCAGGTGAGCTGAGGGTGCTCTTTGAGACCTACCGATTAGCCAACAGTTAACGTGCACGCTGACATAGAAAGACCCAGGGAGGAAATCTGACATTGTAAGCCAGACAGGTAACTTTCCCTAGCTTCAAGTTATTATTCAAGTATTCATTTAGCAGTCGTTTAGAGAAGCTTCATACATAGAAAGACACTGTGAGTGGTTGCTAGGGTGCTGAGTACTGTTGCTAAGGTATACTGAGTGGTTGGTAACATGTTGTTATGCAGTTGTTAAGGTTTTTCCAAGTGGTTGCTCACAGGCCTAAGCCAAAAGAGTCTTTATAATATTTATGTTCCTAGATTCAGCTTACTGCTTCAGTATAATGAACTTAAATGTATGGTTGAAAAAATACTGGTATTACTATACTTATCTATGCATAACAAAGCAAATACTGGGTACACTCTTACACATCATTTCCTTTTTTTATGTTTCTACCTGCTAGTTGCATCACATGACTCTGATTTGACAAACAAGTTTTCAAATATTAATAAGCAGTGAAACTTTTTCTGGTCACACATTATTTTAAGGTCCAATTCTTACATTAACAAACCATTAACTATTAATTTTGCCTCAATAGACTCCTAATTTGCTGCTTATTAGTGAGTAAGGTAGTTGTTAAGTTTATGTATTGTGTAGGATTAGGGATGTAGAATGGTCATGCAGAATATGTGCTTTGTAATTAATAATAATCAGGCAATATGTTAATAATAGGCATGCTATAAGCAACTAGTTTAGAGCGAGAATTGGTCCCTATACTGAAGTGTTATTGATTTTCTTGTTTTTTCTTCATGGGAAATGGGAACAAGATGAACTGGGAAAAACATTAATCAAACAAAGTGATTAAAGATTGATATTATAATATTGATATTATATATAAAGATTGAAAAAAACTCTACACAAGTTGCATTCACTAAAATAGCCATAGCAGTTTTTGTGAGTGCACAGCTTGGTTTATATAGGTGTGTTTTATGAGGTTTGGTCCCGGAGATGCATAAAGAGCTTAGCCAAAGGGCTCCCTCTCATTACGTAAGCGGGGCCTACCGGTGCCAGGCCTGACCTCAGTTCGTGTTTGGGCCAAAACAACAGGATTGTCTGCAGCCAAGCAGCTTCAAAGAGCAAGTCTTGCATAAGACCTACAGCAGACTGGCAGAGTCACTGAAAAGGCCGATGTTTTGCAGAGGGATTTATAAAATGGTTGGCTCAGACCTCCCACCTTTCACACATAAAAAAAAAAGGTTAGCATTAATAAGGTATCACATTTCCCTATTCCTCTGAGGTTCCTTGATAAAGAATTTGCTGAGGGGGACAGTACACTTCTCTGTCAATGCATATGTCCAGTTGGTCTACTACAAGCAGTCTTTTCTCCCTCTTTTTTTTTAACAAATATTCACATGCACACACACATCCAGCCACACACAATGAGAGTGAGGAAAATTTAATGCATGACAAGGCTCAATAGTTAGATACACAGTAATTACATTGTGTGCTCTGCACGGTGACTGAGTTTGCCTTAGTCAGTGACAGCCTGGCTCAGCGTTAATTGTTTTCAAATTGTTTTGGGAATGATATATGGCTAATAGCTTGTGTATGACATAGAGTGTGTGTGTTAGTGTGTATGAAACCCACCTGTGCCTCTAGTGACTACTGCAGCATGACAAGTTTCACAGGCCACAGCCTGTAGCGGAACTCATACACTACATGAATGTGGACCATCTCCAAAGCCTCTTCTACAAAACAATAATTGTTCTGGAAGCATATGCATTTAGACACTTGTTCTCAGAGGTTCAAGAGTCTGTGACAACCATTTTCCCGGAAAGCTTGAATAAGACAGGGAGCTGGCATTTCTTTGAGCATCTCTCTGGTTTTTCTCTCACACATACACAAAGCAGATGGGAAAAGATTTGGACATGCTCAGGAAAACTCAGCACAGCTCTTTAAGAATGTTTCCCAGATGACAGAGCTGGAGGGAGCGTTTTTGTTTAAATATCTATAGATTTTTTTCTCTCTTTCTCTAGAATTACAGCAATTGGAAAGTCACAAGATGTAATACAACATTTCAGTTGTTATTCAAGTTCTTTCATTTATTTTGGGATGTTATCTACTATTTATGGTTTACTTTTCACATCCAACTCATAGTTTCCACTTAAATATTGTTGCTACAACTGTCAAAAAAAACAACAACAACAACAAAAAAAAAAAACAGACAGACTGACAAATAAATAAATCAAATATACAACATTAATAAAAATAATAATCATGTCCAGGGTTTCTGCTTAAATACCCTAGCTAGGTATTATTTTAATGTTACTACAACCACTGTAAGTAAGCAAGCAAGCAAGCAAGTAAATAAGTAAGTAAGTAAATAAATAAAGATATACAATAAAATACATGTAATCATTTCCAGGGTTTCTGCCAAAAAAACAAAACAAAACAAAACAAAACAAAACAAAACAAAACAAAACAAAACAAAACAAAACAAAACAAAACAAAACAAAACAAAACAAAACAAAACAAAACAAAACAAAACAAAACAAAACAAAACAAAACAAAACAAAACAAAAAAACAAAACACAAAACAAAACAAAACAAAACAAAACAAAACAAAACAAAACAAAACAAAACAAAACAAAAAAACAAATAAACATGAAATTAAAAATTGTTGCTGGGTTTCTGACAAAACACCCTAGCTAGCTACTATTTTAATAATACTACAACCACTGTAAATAAATGAATAAATAAAGTTTTATACGCAACCAACTATGCTCCTATATATGTTTATGAAATTGTTACATACTGTGAGTCGCAGAATCTTTCATTAGTTTCATACTGTATCTATAATTTGATTTTTGTCATCAAAATAAATAAAATACAACACATTTTAAATATTAATTTAATTAATAAATTAATTAATTATGAAAGCATCTTTGAAAGAAATATATATGTTAATGTTTTCTGGTTTGCAGTAGCAATAATAATAGCAACTATTTTGACGGAAACTATGGCATTGTTATTACAAGCATATGCATGCAGATTACTGTATTTAGGGTGACATTAAAATGTATTTGTTTGTGTAAAATCCACACTCAGAGCAGTTACAAATGATATAAAATGGGCTTTAAAAAGATTTGTCTTCTACCAACTGTACACACACCTCAGCGTCTATTACAGTTAGCGCTGACACTGAAAACCACATCCTGGCTTTCTGATTTACAGTTCACAACTCTTTCTCTGAGCGTGCACAACACTAACCTGCTTAAGTAATAGCACCAGGGCTGTACAGTCAACACTCCATCAGAATGAAAGAGTGACAGCCCACCGTTTGAAACGTAATCCACACCAGATTACACCCTCACTCAGGTCTCTTTATTGATGCTTTCCTTTGGAATTAGCCTGAGACACACTGAACTCTGATTAAAACCGTTTACCCGGAACTGTCAATTACAGCGTCAAAGTAGGCCTAATGTAGACCAGACATCCCTCATAGCGGAGACATCTCTGCTTTCAGAGCCAGCCAAGAAAGCAACATGCTCCAGTCTAAGCTCTTATTAGACCCCTGTCTCGCAGGGGTCTGCCCATTTAAGCATGCCACTAATAAATTTATATTTACTGCCTTTGCATTAAGGTATGGTTAAATTACAGCACAATAAACCTGGCATCCGCCTCTGAAAAGCTCTTTTCAGCGATGATGTTAAACACTGTATCGTAAGCAATTTTCCAAAGTGGATTACAGATTTCTCATGCAGGTTTTATTGCACATTATGATAACTTAACCACATCTAAATGTTCAACATAAAAGGGAAATATGTGAGCCTTAATATGCAGTATTTTATGTTTTAAGAAGCATTTTTACAAACCTGCAAAGACGCAGGAGTTGCTGCGCAGATGCAGCACAGGAGTCAATAATGTTTATGAGGTTGATTTTAATTATCACGAGATAACGGAGCTCGAGCGGACCCTTCAGTGCCGAGGCCACAACAATCCATACACACGCATACACCTACACAGCAAATGCATATGCACTTGCATGCAGAATCACGTGTACATAGATATGCCAGACTTTGATTAATGCATAAAGCCTCATGATCAGGATTGATATCTGCCTGGTAAATAATGACAAAGGGGAAATTAAAAAGCTGTATGGGGTCCGGTGAAGTCACTCTCTTTGCACCTGATCCAGTTGCTACTTAATAAAGGTTTAAACCACATCTCACAACAGTGTGGCCGTAAAAAAAAAAAAAATGTTTTCAGAACACATAAGCAGGGATCTGGATGAAATATCATCAGCTGACATCATATTTTATTCTAATAACATATACTGACACCATACTGCACTGTTTGATGGCAGGTTCCATTGTGACAACTTACCCCTTATAGTGTGTCTCAGTTATAGGCTGTGCTTTCTCCTGGGGAATAATAGAAGAATTGCACAGAACATTTGAAAACAGAAATATTTACTGTAAAACTTGTGACAACTAGAACTGGTCTTCACTATAGGAAGAGTCTTTTTTTGTATATCTCTAATCCCACCATGTTTATCAGTGAAATTTGACAACGCAGGCAAAAAGGGCAAGGATTATGTTTTTTTTTCTCCTGAACAGCCATCATGGAAAGGTCAAATCAATCTAGCGCTAAGCATGCCTCATAAGCAATCCATAAAGAGCCTTGTTTTAAATAATAATGTTTTATAGATCACCTAAACACAGCACAATGAAAAGATCTGATGTCCAGAGAATTGAAATGTGCAAATCCAATATGCGAGTGTGTTTGAGGTAATGAAGTAATGGCATTTTATATAGAACACACACACCTAAACCCAC
>NW_015546072.1:353727-385000 GCF_001515605.1 Sinocyclocheilus anshuiensis | reverse complement strand
CACCCACCCAGGGCATTGACTTTATCCTCTGTGCTTCCTATTTTCTTGAATTAAAACAAATAGATTGAATCACAAATCCAGTGTACTATTTTGGTTGCTTTTATATTATTTAATATATTTATTTATTTGTTTAAATATTGATTAAATTATTTAGTAATCATTATATTAATAGGCAGAACTATACAATCATGTATAAATGAAGCAAATCATACTGTATCATATAATTTCAATTAGAAATGTACAATCTGTGTATATAGTGTATATATCAAACACTTGTACATGGTCACTGACCAATATATCAAAATTATAAAGATGATGATTTATTAACATGTCCAGGCAATGATGACAAGTCTAAAATGATTGATTCGCTAAAAAACAAACAAACAAAAAAGAAAACTATAAAAGACCAAATTTTCAAACAGACAGGCAGACAGACAGACAGACAGACAGATAGATAGATAGATAGATAGATAGATATAGAGGCACAACTTGCAGAAAGTCACTGACACAGTGTGAAATTGCCCTCATCGTGTGATGCACGACTGCTGTTGTATGTCAAAGCAATAATTCTTCCTCATCTTCCGATTGATTTCTGCATGGAGCTGATGAATGCCTTTTGCACAAAGCATCATATTTCAGCCAGGCTCAAAACTCCACCCTGTTTACGGTGGGCATAGCCTATCTCCTCTGCACATAGAGATGCATTTCTATTGATTGGCCCATGGGGACCAGCCGCGTAAAGCTATGTATAGTTTTGACAATAATCACAAACAGCCCTCTGACCATGAGGCCCTGATGAAGTCTCTCTCTTCCTAGCCTGTCTCTCTTTCTCTCAATGCAATATGCCAAATCTGAATTAGTTCAGACAGGCCTGTTCATTATAGAGGGAATGCAAAGGGAAGATCTATGCCTATACAATCTGTAGAAAACAGTTTAAAATATGCACTCCGCTCACAAATGGCAATGTATGACACACAGCCCTGGCCAACTGCCTGGCTCCTACTTAAAAAATTGTCATTTGGGGGGAAATAAATTCTACTAACAAGACAAAGTCAATGTTTCCCTGTTTTACTACAATCAAAGTAGCGTGGCTGACAACACCATGTCTCATCATCCCCCTACCTGCAGACAGTATAAATAATGTGCAAACATCATAAATCTGTATGAAAGGAGGAGCTCCATTAGCTCCGGTAAGGATTCCAACTCTTCAGGAGCAAGTGGATATATTTAGATATTTTCTACAAGTAATTTGTCAGTGGGAGCTTAGGAAAATTCCATTGTCAAAATGTTGTCGCCAAATCCAAAATCCTCCTATGTCTAATGTGAAATAAGGAGGAGAAATATAATATAATATAATATAATATTTTTCTCACACTATATATACACAACATTTTGTGTAGAAACAATTATCAAAACTATATAATTATTACACTTCTGAAATATAATCTACAGTTCTATTATATATGTGTGTTTATTCATATTATATTCATATATGGAAAAAAAAAACATTGAAAAAAATTTGGTGTAGAAACTATTTTCAGTCAGAAATTGCTAGTAAATTTTACAAACAATTACAAGAATCAGCATGTAATACATTGAATTAAACTTGAAGTTTTGAAGTAGAAAAAAATAAACAGTATTTTCTTGTAAAACATAGCGAAGTAATCTTCATTATTTCTTTATTTAGAACTTCAAATCATCATTTTTACAGTGTATATATAGTGTATGCATACACACTATATATTAGGGCTGTTATTATAATTATTTGTATATATAAACATTTACTGAGAGAAAAAAAACCTTTCAAATTAAAAATATTATTGTAGTCATTAAATGTTGTAGATGTGCAAATATACATCTTTGGACTTTGAACATCCTCGCTATAAGAATACAATCACTAGTTTCTCTTTTATTAAGCAGAAAGTGTGTGTGGTGCTATCAGATGTTGCACCACGCTGTGGCTGCTGCAGCTGGAACCATCTGTGTTGGGACTCTGAGGGAGGGATGAGACTGGAATGGTGCTTCTCCATACAACACTGCTCTCCCAGCCACAGATGCAGTAGCTGGGCCTGCCCATGCTGAACAGCACAACAGCCACAGAGACAGACAGCACTGCATTCGTTAATCCTCGCTAAAACATGTCAGGCTACATTGAGCACTTGGACTAAATCAAGGCAAGGCCTCCAGATATCAGTGCATGCTTTGGCTCAAGGTCGGTTTTAGCTATATACTCACATAACACTGCGCTAAGAACTTCATCACTAACATATGATTAGTGCAGTGCACGATCAATTAAAGCTAACCAACAAAATCAATATGTGCCACTCAGCATATATGTCAAAAAGTTAATTAATAAACAAGAAATGCATTAGAGGTGACATGGAAGCATGTGGAGCTGTGCCTACGAATATTATCAGTCAAAGACTGAATTACTATGACCTCAGCAAAATGAGGGACAAGTGACTCCACTTGTGGAACTTAAGTGTGTGATGATCCATCTTTCAGCAGAGCTCAGAACGGGTAATGTGTGAGGCTGGAATAGGCCCAGACTTTGATTAGGAGTCCTGCACCTTCTACACCTCTATTCTGGAGCTGGGCCCAGGATCCAACTGTAATCACTACCTCCCATTTGCTTTAATGAATTCCACTACTGATGAATGGGACTAGAATGGACTTATTGAGCAAGCCTAAGAGATTTTCACACAAACTTAATGTGCCTTAACTACATTCCTGGATACAAGAATCCATTTTGTGTATTACATACGGTATATTCAGGGAAGCACTGTTACAAAAACACTGTTAGCGGCAGGGCGTCTCAGTCAACAATAGCTGTTTAAGAGGTCAGTTCAAGGTGATGTGACACACAAGTCCAGTGTGGGGTCCGGGAGTTCATTGAAAAACCACAAATGTCACATGTTTACCTCTGCTTAAGAAATAAGTCCGTGACTTACACAAATCATTATACAAATAGAACTGGGGTTTATTGGTATTTGTGCAAATCTTTCAGAATATATAGTATCCGTAAAGGGATAAAGACATGGTTTTGTACATTTCAAAATGTACACAATACAAATATACTGTAGTTTGTTTACCTAAATATCAATAAAGACAATATTATAGGAATATTGCAGGTTCAAAAGTTAATCACAGTAAACAGCGTCTGTGCCACAATGTTGATTGCCAAAAAAGTAGGTTACAGTGAAGCACTTACAGTCTAGGTCAATGGGGGCAATCCATAAACATTAAAATACTCACCATTTTAATAAAGTATAGCCACAAGACATAAACAATATGCATGTTAACATAATTTTAGAGTGATATAAATATAGAGTGATAAAACTATCTATCTATCTATCTATCTATCTATCTATCTATAATTTTAGAGTGATATAAATATAGAGTGATAAAACTATCTATCTATCTATCTATCTATCTATCTATCTATCTATCTATCTATCTAACTATCTATCTATCTATCTATCTATCTATCTATCTATATTAGTGTTTACTAGCCTATTCTGTACAAAGCTCTAACCAGTTTTACAACTTTGTTCACATGAGAGCATAAAAATACTGACCTCCAAAAATTTACTTCCGTGATAAGTGATTTGCTAATTTTATTATTTTATTTATTTATTTATGAAAAGGAGGGAGGAGTCCAAATTATTTTTTTGTAGTAATCAACAAAGCCAACAAATACAGAATAACTTGTACTGAACACGGAATATTCCTTCAAGTGCCCAGGTTCTTTGAAAACAAGATCCAATCGAATCACTTGTATTAGTTCTTGTTTTCCGATACAATTGCACAGATGTGATAGATGAAAAGTGATTGGTGCTTGAAAGGGTTAACTCATTCTTATTTCCTGTTTTAGATGGTGCGGTGACCCCAGGAGTCAAATCCTCGGCACGACGGAGATGCAGCTCCCAACTACAGCATAATTTGAATTCTTTCTCGCCTCACTTATGTGATACTGAGTGGGGCTCATTCTTTTTGCTCTCCTCCTCTCTCTGGAACAATGAGATTTTTATCTTTAATGCTATTACGCGCCTGTAATAGGTTTAGAGCTTGTCTGGTTTACATTGGCAAGGGAGAGCGAGAGTTTATTGGGTGTAGGACCTTTGCTTTTCCACTTTTTTGTGTTGCAACTGATATAAACTACTCTTTAACCTGGGCGAGAATGAGATGGCTGCGTTGAAAACTTTCAGCAGCCTCTTAGCGATGGCGGTGTTATCTCGAAAGAAAAGAAAAGCACTGTTTCACTCTCCTTCTTTTTTTTTTTTTGCTGTTGACTGGTGTTGTGTAGGGTTGGCTCAGTGAGAATGATTACTGTGGGGGTCTTAATCAGGAGGCTCTGCCTTCCCGGACCCTAGGGGCCCCACGCTACTACATTTCCTGTCAGGACACACTGAGAAACAATCAATCATTTCGGGATCCTCTGACAACTGGAGGAGGTACCTCTGCTCCATGGGAGGAAGAGCGAGGGAGAGAGAGGACGGTGAGTTTGAGGACGAGCAGCGTATAGGCTATGAATATGAGATGACTCTTGTTAGAAGTCCAAGTTTAAGAAAGGACACGAGCAAGCAAGGCCACGTCGACCTGGGTTACAATTTACGTCAATTTATGCCTGTAATTGGACTCCATCACCCCGACCCTTTATTCATTTTATCAGACAGCCTAAGACAGGGTCATTTTTGTCACGTTGTAAAAGCGCCCTGCATTTTGAGTCGGAGACCGCCAGTCTTCGGAAACGGTAGCAGTGGCTACGAACAAATCTCATAAAAGCTTGCAGAGATCCCTTAAAGGCCGAGAAATTGTGTTGCTTTTTGGAGGGAAAAGGCTTTAAAAGTCAAATGTGATAAGCCAAGGTACTTTCCGCATTGGATGATGCTTCTTATCAAACAGAACAGAGGCCACATGAGAAAGCTGCCTGCCCATGTCCCTCCCTCTATCCTTAACGCACTACAAGAGCAAATCCCAACCATCACCAGGAGGATTTCCTCTGGCGTTGATATGCAGCAGAAAAGTTAAAGTAGGCAAACAGCCGATCCCATAAACGTGATTTATATTATTTAAAAAGTTGTGCGTTCTTGGCGCGGTATGAAGGATATTAAGTCCTCAAAGGGAGGGAAAGGGCCCATACCTCATCTGAAAAACCTTTTAATCTTTGATAGGAGGATGTTAAAAGAGTTAGCTTGTGAAGGTGCGTCAGTGTATGTGTGTTTGTATGCGTTCATTTGGGGCTATTGCTGTGGTTCACTGTTATTTTTACTATGACTTCTTGGCAATGCTCAAACTGGACAAATGTGCACCTCTCTTGGCCCATCCCCCAAGTGCAGACATTCTCACCACTTGGAAAAAAATAACAGAGGGGAAAGCACAAAAATAAACAGTGTGTTCACAGGATTCACAGTCAAAGTATCAAATGTGTTGAGCCAGGGTTGAGAAGAAAGATCCAAAGCAGGAGATGTATCTATGACAAAAGAAGTGTGAGTATCATACATCAAACATTTGTTACCCCCCCTGGATCTTCTGATTGCACATGACTGCAAACAAGGCAGTGCTAAAAATCTCAAGAAAGATGAGAGCGATCCACCTCTCTATGAAGATCATCAATCACTGGCTGTAAGCTCTCTTTTTATTAGTTAAAGTAAAGCTGCACTCCTCCATTTTATGGATATTATGAAAGCTAAAATGGACAGTGCTGGGAAGGCTGTGCAAACGGGATGGGTTTACTTACGATTATTGACTAAGGGAGGTGTGGATGAGATTTGAGAGTTGCGAATAAAGTTCCAATGCTGATTTGTCCGCATACAAGTTTGACTTTCTTCAACTTCCTTGGTTAATAATCATAGGTAAACACATCCTGTTCACACAGATTTCCCAGAACTGTCCATTTTAGTTTTCATAGTATCCATAAAATGGAAGAGTGCAGCATTTTTGGCAAAAGTTAGCACATATGCTCTTGAGGCACAAGACATGTACCTCAACTCTCCAAAAAATTATTCTGTTTTCAGGTAACTGCCCAAGAAAGAAATACAAAAAGTGTATATATATATATATATAGTTTATATTTTACACAAATATAATGTTTAAAATTATTACATCAACAAATTTCTCTGCATATTGTCTAATAAACAGTATATATGTACTGATTATGTGTCTAGAAACTGCATGAACAGGACAACATAACAAATATACACTAATAAGAGAACATTCTGCTATTTTATGCATTCTATAGTTTAATAGTTAAATATTAATTACAAATAGATATTAATAATTACAAATTAAACATCCAAATATAGTCTTTTGCAAGTAAATATGTAATAAATTGGAAAACATCACAAACTTGACCTTGTGACATTTTTCTTTGGTATGGCATGCTATGATACTCTATCCACCTTTCTTTGCATTTAAGTGCGACCGTCTCATTAATCACAAGTTTTTTATGTTCACTTAAATGGTCACTGCAGAGAGCTTGTGTTACCGTGTTTAGTTCTGCGGTGAGCTTGTTAGGCACGACTTTAGTGTTTAAGCTAACAAAAAGGGCTCGAGTGGGTTCAGACCAGCCGTGGAATGTTAAAGGGTTCACATTTCACATGCAGATGTGCGACCTCTGTAACCTTTAGAGGGAAGGTGTGTTTTAACCCCCCGAGAGGAAGAGGGCCAAGAAGGGCAGGGGGCACTTTCAGGGGCTTGACCAGGGACAACAACCATCTTAAGTTTTCCAGAGAAGCAGGATGGAGAGGATGAAGTCGATCCTTGTTTTGTATTTTTTAAGTAAGTTGTCAAAGGGGGTCCAATACTACGTGCATCACGTTATCAAGTATCAAATATTCTGAACACACAGCGGCTGTATTATGACATCTCCCAGCAGCAGGCAGACATATATATTGGGTCCTATGGCACCACCCATCATGCTTGCCGCAGCACAGGCTTTGGAGAGGAAGTGGAATTATGATTTCTTTTTTGGGGGAAGTACAAAGCAAGCCATTTATCAGACGTGCAGGCCCGCACCCGGCTTCAGTTCTGTCATAACATACAGACGGAGGCCATAAAACCTGGTGAAAAATATAACACCATACATTGGACCACAGCAAGTTATTATTTCCCTATCCATGGACAATAAAACAAAACCAAAACAGATAGAGCAGCAGATGAAACAGCTTTTTTAATTCATCCCTCCCCTGCTGACAGCAGTTCAGAAGGATGACCTTGTGAGAGTGTGTGCTAGAAATAAGAAAAGACTCCCAGCCAAAACTGCACAGTCACCTGGTATAGAGACATGACATGTGAGGTAATTGATGTGCGACACCAGGTTGCATTTATATGATCAAAACTACAGTAAAAACAGTAATATTGTGAAACTGTATAACTGTTTTCTGTATTGTTATATTATTAAAATGTAACTTATTCATGTGATAGTAAAGCTGAATTGTCAGCAGCCATTACTCGAGTCTTCAGTGTCACATGATCCTTCAGAAATGATTCAAAAATGCTGATTTAGTGCTCAATAAATATCCCCTATTATTACCAGTGTTAAAAACAGATGTACTGTATTTTTGTGGAATTCATGATACATTTTCTTTGATGATTCATTGATGAACAGAAAGTTTAAATAACTCTTTATTTGGAATAAAAATATTTTTACCATTATAAATGTCTGTACCGTCACTTTAAATGTTCTATACTTAGAAGCAAGTGCTTTGTACTAATGTCATACTTATTTATTTGTTACGAATATTATATTTATATTTGTTAAAAAAAACATTTGTATAGTAGTTAGGTTAGTACTGTATACTTTTTATATGTAATGTACAGTGAAAATCAAAGCAACAACAACACGATTTTGGTCATATACTGCCTGTATAGTCAAAACTCTAGACTAAAATATCATTTGTTACTGCATTTCAGTAACAACCTCTCTTCTCACAGGAGACTAATTAAAAAATGATAAAAATTGTTTAAGGAGAGTAGGAAATTACAAGTTGGCAACCCACTAGCATCTGACCCTAGTTCTCTGGGGAAATGAATGTATTTCTACTGACCGAACTCTCCACAGGTAAGAAAGAGGGAGAATATAAGACCCTGTAACCATAGCAACAAACAAGGAGTATATGTCAAGCCAGCATCACTAAATTACCCATTAAAGCTGGCAGGAAGAGGAACAGAGCAGTGGGCAGGTCACCGCAGGCTAATGGACAGATAAGATGGCAAACATACACACATGGGCTGCAAGACAAAAAGCTTTTAATAAAGGCGTCCTCTCGAACCATACCCTTATGAATGCCACCGGAACGTGTTTATACGACTTCCCCTCAGAGGGTCGCACACATTCCTACCAGATCAACAGGAGAGAAAGAGGAAGGAATAAAGATTGAGCAAATGAGTGAGTGAGACAGACAAAAGCGAGGGGGCTTCTAATAGTTCTCTCAGTTCATGCTATTAGCTGCCTCTTTTATTCCCCCGACACAGGAAGGTCTGAATGAATGAATGAAATAATACAGAAATATATAAATAAGTGCCGAGTGCAGGCGCTATTTATGCAGACAGAGCATTTGCATTGGATATAATTAGCAGGCTGAGGAGTGTAGCGTGTCCTTGGGGAGCTTCTGTGATAACTGCTTGCTCTTGTATAGGCTAAGGTTTTCATTTAGGAGTGTCAGAGGAAGCTAGCACATCTTCATTTCGGCCCTCAACCAGCCTTAATTCAGCTTGGGCTGCAGTAACCAGCCTTTCCTTTCATAGGCAAAAAAGGGGGAGGAAGTAGAGAGAGATAGCGAGTGGACAGCGAGTGGCCTGTAATGAATGCGGTTATTAAATTGTTTCTGCTGTAAAAGAGGGGCCCTATTCTTACGCTATTATAAAGAGATCCATTTATCCCTACTGATTGGCCCCGTCTCCACTCTCCCCCTTTCACTTTGATCAGCAAGCACATTGCTGTGATGTGTCCCATTCAATAGCGAATCTGGGGCAATTTTAATGCTTTTTTACCTCACCATTGCTCCATTTCCGCTCTCTCTCACTCCGTTTAAAAATAGCTGTTAATTATAAGTGGAGTTTAAATGTCTTCCATGACCCAGAAATGCAGGTTGGGGAGAGAAAGAGAGAGAGAGAAGGAAGAGGCTGTGCATTTCCAAGCATTTACAGTTGTCGGACAGTCAGCACAAATCGCGCGAGAGATATCAAGGAAGGAGTGGCAGGCAGACTCCACCGAGTTGAAGTGTTTTGCCTGAACCCAAATTGAGAAGAAGCAGAAGATGGTGGGGAGGATGTGTTTTTATCAGTGGTAGTACCTGCGGAAAGGGCTGAGCTGGGACCTGAAGTCTCCACCTAAAGGGAGTCTGATAAATAAGAAATCAGCCTGAGAAAGCGAATAAAGATGTAAGAAGATGTCTAGTTCCTCCCTCCTCAGTCTAACCGCTCACCTGAGGGATCACACACGCATACACAAAAAAATAAACTTTCATGCTTTGCTTAATACCTTGATATGGTGGGATTTACACAATGGAACATGTGAGGAGAGTTAGGCGTGCGCGCATACGCATCCCCCCTCGATGCGTACGCACCTCGTTTCATTGTCATTGCCATTATCCTCTGCCCTCCAGGTAAGAAGACTGCACAATTCCCTATGAGCTGTAACGAAACAGAACCTCCACACTTCAATTCAAAGCTGGGGGCAATGCAGAGGACTTTTCAGGGAAACATCGCCACACAGCTAGAATTTGATTAGCGGCATGAAACTATAGTCGCTGTCGGCTTCACCACAATGCACAGGTCAACGGAACAGGCTCAAATTCTGTTGAACAGAAGACACGTCGACCGCAGAGGGGCCATGCTATAAATTGCAGTGAAGTCGCTAAGAGTTACTGCAGCGTGTCTTATTCATGTGAGGGTCAATCTAACATGTATGTAGGGCTGGAGATATATCCTTGTGTTTTCATAGTTGACCTTTAAGGAATTGGAATTAGTTAACCAAGAAAGAGATGGGTTAACTTGACTAACAATCCTAATACATGAATTCTGACATTAGTAAACTTTTGACCGCATTTAGATTGACAAAGCTTCTAAAAAGACAATATTGCTTGCTTGATAGAGTTCTTCCTATACTTGCGAGTATCTGTCAGAAAAGTATCTTGATCGTATTACATAAACATGTTGATTAAACTCAGATGGCAGACAGAGCTATCAGAGGCATCCTCTGACCTTCAGTTAAATAAGAGTTGCATGACAGATATTAAACTCTTTTCCTTTATGTTCATTGGCTGCCAGGTCTATATTTCTGGTACAACATACCTACACAACCAAACAATAAAAGATACATTTAAAAATATATTTAAAGATCATTTAATGATCAGTGGCTCAAATGACCTAAGAATATTTTCTTCAGGATGTCTTGTGTTGACCTGGGCTGTGTTTCCCAAAGCATTGTAAGTTTAAGTACATCGTAGACCCATTGAAACCAATGCAGCTACAATCAACTTAGGCTTACGATGCTTTTGTTTTTAAATAACAGGTGTGCATTGGTTTGCTTATAATTATGGTGAAATTTAAAGATTAGGTAAAATCAAAACCAGAATGTGGCAACAAATTTTGTTCCAGCACAGATGAAAAGTTACATTTTTAGTGCAATTTCATAGACCACTCGAGGAAAGTTTAAGTTGAACTCTAAGTTCTCAAGTGTCAGACGACTAAAGTAAAATATAATATTTGCTAAATCATTTAGTATCACAGCATATTTCCCATTAAGCCAGAATATTGTTTTCAAATCTATCAAAACACAATCTCAGTGCAAGCAGTGCAGTGGTCAGTTTCATTAAAAAATTAATGTTACTAGTTCGCTCCCTTTATGCCCAGCATTCATTTTTCCCTTTATTTGAGCTGATGTTGAAGTGAAATGTTTGCTGAAATTATCTTATGCATTTTTATGTCAGGGCAAAGCAGGCAAAATCCTTTCTGAGCCATTTTTAGAGTAAGAGATTGTCCTCGCCACTTGTTTTCTGTGTTGCTAATGAGCTTTGAGCTAATGAGCTAGTCTAAGTGCTACAAGACCTGCGCTGTGATTCTTGAAAACAGAATGAATATATGCAGAATGTGAGCCAACACTAAAAATATAAACATTTAACTGTAAAAATTTGCTTGAAGATTACATTGAAGAATTTTTTTCTCATTAAGGAACAACCAAACCCCCTTTGAAACTTCTTGTGGATTCATGTAGGGCAGAATAAGGTTAAAATGTTAACCCTCTTAAGCATGCGAAAAACTTGCTAATTATGTGTTCAGCTCCGTTGAGGCCCAGAACAGAGCTGATTGTGAGTAATACTTTACAGTGCAAACCATGCATCAGTTTGCCTGAAGCAAGAGCGAAGTGTGAAGGCACTGCGGTCAAGCCCTTTTTCTCCCCGATATCAATCTAACGAGATAACAAACACATGCAAATGAGCCCGTTCTCTAATCTTCTTAACAAGCACTGATACTCATCAGCTATCTGAGACAAACATCAAACACCCTGACAACACCAGCGAGTGAGAGAGAGACGGGAATCTGTGATAACAGTGGACGAACGCACACAAACACAAACACACGCATGCTTATGTACATTTACCAACTGAGCACACACACTCACAAAAGCAAACATTCATCAAAGAGCGAGTTCAAACTCATCTTGAAATGTAAAACTATGAGACCACATAGTAGTGCGTATCTGCAGATTTTGAATAAATCAAAAGAGCATTTCAGAGAGAGTGAGGGACAAGGGAACTTAAAGCTCAGAGGCTAATGTTTCATCAGCGAAAACAGTAATTGAAGAGGAGCGAGGCTGCAGTTTATTAACCCTGAGGAATGTGGAGCATTCCAAATGGTTAAATAGCCAACTGCTGGCCAGCAGTAAAATACAGGTCCTGAAACAACACAGCTGCCCTAAGCCGTCTCACTGAGGGCCTCCTGGCTCTGCTCAACACTTAAATCCACAGCCACCGAGGACGGAAAACCCACGTATCCATCTTATAATGTGCGTTTCTCTCCATCTTACTGCTTTCTCTCTCTGCCTAATCACCATCTGCCTAATTATTTTTTTCCATATCTTTTGTTTGCACAGTTTTATATCCTCATCTTTACATATTGGGAGAGAGAGATAAACAAACTGGCAAGTATTTCCATTGCATTTACTTGTGTTTATATATAGATACTGTATATTGACGTCAGGAAATTGACGTCATTCATCTTTGCATGGTTACGTCTGTAAAAAGAAATAAGAAGACATGGCTACTATAGTTCAATCATGACAACTCTCGGAACATTTTAGCATGGTGTGATGGATATGACAATGTTAATGTATTTGGTCTTGGCGGAACAGATCTGCTACGCTGCTGCTGAATTACTGCTGCTGTTGGTTATTTCTGTAGTTGTAGATTATTGCTGCTGCTGCAAGCAAGTACATGAACTTGCTACTGCCAATGCATATGGCGATACGGTGCCGTGAGTATTTAAGACATACTGCTGCTGCACAAATAGCATATAAAATAACCCCGTAGCAGATCTATACAGGAGGAGCTGGGGAAGGTGGAGGGTTTCAGAGAACTCTGAAAGCACGCTGCAGGAATCTCAAGTGAATGTGAGCCAGCAGTAAGCTCATTGGCTGCATATACAGCATGAACCAATCAGCTTGTGCCAGTTCGTTTAACTCTCTGAATATCATCAGTTATGTTAACACCCCGTCAGCCTGCGCCATCTAGAGTTTCATGACTGAACTATATATTATGTGCCTTGTATGTGTGGAACATTTGTAGCTTGCTCTTAGAACAGTTGCTTTGAATTTGAACTTGTCATCTCTATGGCTGCTTTTAATCTTAAAGTTCTAAATGGCAACATCATGACCTCTGGGGAACCACCTGTTGTCAAAACCAAGAAAACTCGAACTGCAGAGAGTCTGCAATCGAAAAGGGAAAGCGACAGAGCCTTTGCTAAAACCGGAGTAATCCTGCGTTCGATTTGTCATCAGAGGTAGGAAATTCAAATGGAACGCTCACGCAAGTCGGAGTTCCTTCTCGGTCTGCCTTGCTCAACCCCAAGTTGAGAATTCAAAATGGCTGCTCCATAGATGGGCAAAAGTGAAATTTATAAATACTATAACATTTATAAAGCTTATGTTATATTGTTGTGTATTGAGTCATACACTCATTACTGCCCAACCTCTATCTGTGAAAATGTTGCTATGGCGTATATGTGAGTGTCTGCAGTTACAAAATGCGGTGTAATGCTAACATGCAATTTCATATTTTATATTATGCAGTTTTATCCCCAAGTAACATGCAATTTTATATTTTAAACAGAGATGGTGATAGAGAGGCAAAAGTTAAGCCACTGTGGCTAGTGATTTTTCATAATTAGCCACTAACTGGCCATAATTTTGTTGTTGGGAAATTACATTTTATATGATTAAAGTTGACTACTGCATAATAAAACTACTTAAATTGTTTACCTATATAAAGGGCCGTTTTTTAATTAAACGTATGTGTCATATCAAATTCGTACATTATAGTAATAATTTCACTTAATTTAACAAAACACTATAGGGCTGTTACCAGTCAAATTAAATCAGTTTCAACAAAATTGATCTTTACACTGCAGAAGAAACTGAAGTAGATGTAGGCATTTAGATGCATTTATACTGCAAAATTACAACTGCATAAAGTGTTATGAGCTTAGTGTTTTAAATCAGATTTTTATACAAATAAGAAACATATAATTGCATTTTTTCCAACTTCTAAATAAAAGTAAACTGCCATTAGGTGGCAACAAGTGACTATCTTATTGAGTGAGTCATTGAATCTTTCATTCAAACGATTCATTCAGACGGCTGATTCATTCAAGAATGAAGCAAGTGCCTGTCTTTTTGAATAGGTTATTAAATCGACTCACCCGATTCATTCAAAAACACTGAATCATTCACCGCTGTGTGCTCAGAGATGTGCAACTGTTCTGCTATCATCTTTGTTTGGAAATATTTTCATTAACCAAATTTAGCAAATATAGTCAACACTGACAATGTGTCTAAAGTGTAAGTCACTTATTATTAACTACTGGTTTGAACTCTTGCATTAAAACATTGTTAAATTTTCAATCATACTGGTTTTCAAGGAAAACTCCACTCTTTTGATCGTGTCAAGCTGCTTAACTCTATATCATATGCTTTTTTAAAATAATTTTTACCGCATTTTAAAAAATTAATTTGTTTATTTGTTTTGATTTCTCCATGAGTTTCCCTCACACACAGAAGGGCTTCATGAGCCTTATCTGGCATGACCTTGTCAATACATTTTCGATTATCAATCGCCGTTTACATCGAATATAATAAAATCAGTATTATTCTAGCTGAAATTTCGGTGCCTCCCTAGTTTGATTTTTTAATCAGGTTAATTGTCCTTTTGGGCAAGTAAATTCTCTTTCACTTGCCCATTCAAAAAGTCCACTTGTCCTGAACATTTACTATAGCTGTCGAACCTGTAGCAATAAAAAAAAAAAGTCCACCTACATTTGGCAGGTGTTAATGTCAAGTAATAATATAATATAATATAATATAATATAATATAATATAATATAATATAATGATTGACTGCTGATGCTGTATGACAACTGGTTCACTTGCTATGTACAGTATGTAAATAATTTATTTATATGTTTAGTAATGTATACCTTTTTCATTCCTTCCACTTCTGCCTTTGCCAGATTAGATCCAAGCATCATAAAATGTAATTTGCGCACTATATAGCGTCTTGTGAAGATTGGAGGCAAGTCATGTGGGGGTCTTTGCCTCAGGTGATCTTTAAGGACATCGCCTCTGTACAGAGTCTACAGGGCCAGTCATCCACAAAAGTGATCTGTGGTATAACATCAGTGCCTGTGTGACCTTTCATCGTGCCCTTCCCCCTCCCTTCTTTGGGACCTGAGACCCTTCTCTGACATTTAACGCTAAGCCACCTATTAGAGCCAGTACACACTTCTTAGCACCAAGGGTTCAAACACCAATACAAAATTCCCCTATCCATATCTAATAATTAGTGAAGAGCACGTTTACTGACTACATGCTGTACATGGCAATCTCTCATTCATACCAAGAGGCCGTGTGTCATGGACATATCATATTATCACACCTTTGACAATCTCTTCTCATTTTGAATGGTAAATAAATCCATAATCTTTAATAATTATATAAAAGTTAATACAATTCTAATTTATATAATTGTGAATTGAACCCATAACCTTAGTGTCGCCAGTGCAGTTGAGCTATTAGTTGACAACAGATCACACTAATGGACAGAATTTCAGGATGTGTGTCTATTCGTATTTCCTTGACACCCGATATCAGCACAGAGTTATAACTGAAATAAAATTAGCGAGACATCTTTGCTGGATACCCACATCACCTGAGAGTGATCAGGACACAAAGAGGGTTGTGTATTAATATTAATTGACTGGAAAATTTATGGCTAAAGCTTATGGTGTGTGTTACAATTAGCTGTGCTCAAACTCACACAGTACATAGTGTGAGGCCATTAGTAACATACTATGTAACTGTTATTGGAAGAGTTATGAAACTTGTATCTCCCCTACTTTTTTTTTTCCTTGTATGCAATCTATCTGAACAGTAGTAATCTGTTACAGTATTACCGTTGTATGAAAGTTAAAACCACATGGCAACATTTACGCACACACATTAACTCAGAGGCGAGTGTGTATTCCTGGCAACATTGCGCCTTTGACTCAGCATGGCTTTACATCAAACCACACACAACAAAATGGGGAAAAGAACATTGTCAAATCCCCTCTCTCTCTTTCTATTTTAAGAAGGAGCTTGGGCTAGCTTGGACCATCCCCACAGGAGCAAGAAAAATGCTGGGATACAGAATCCAGCTCTGTTTTTCACACGGAAAGTGTGGGAGAGAAAGCGAGGGAGAGAAAGAGAGTAAAGGGTAGAGGGATATTTCTAGTGTCAGAATACATGGTCCAAGTAAAAGACTGCGAATAACAGAGAAAAAAATATCCGGTGATTTGAAAAATTCCCCTGGAAAAGCTCCCAGAATGAATGGAGTAGTGGAATATGTACCAGTCAGGCCTCTGCAGGGAACGAGTCCAAGACAGATATTTAGAGTAGTGGATGAGGAGGAAACCAGCTAATGTTAGGAAAGGGAAGGATGAGCAAACATATAGAGGTGAGAGGAGATGTTGCACTGGGATTCCTGGGACTTCAATGGTTCTCGGCAAAACCCAGTTTGTGACAAAATTGAGCTTTTTATAAAATACCTCAAATGTTTAAGGATGATTATCTATTGGCCACTTTATGTAAAACTACAATTTACAAATTTGTATGCATCTGTATATTCATATATTGTGTGTCTGTGTTTGTCTGAGATGAGGGAGCATGTGTAAGCATGTGTATGTATGAGAAAGCGAGAAATGTCTTTTCTGGGTTGTGTATATTGACCTGTGTGGGTGACAGTGACATAAATATCATACTTGACAAATACCATGGTTTATGTTCAAACTCTCTGCTTCCTCATGGGATAAGTGTGTCAGGTGGGGGTTTTGCTTTCACACAACTCACAAGGTCAGAAATGCAATATCAAACAGGGCTAAGGCCACTAGTCTGTTCTCAACCAGAGTTTGCAACTCCATTGACACTCGTGATGCATAAATCTCATATTTGGAAGAAAAGAAAAAGGAAAAACTTATTTACAGCTGGTATTATATTTTCCCACTGAATCTGTGCATTAAAAATATATTTTTTGCCAAGTTGTGAATGGAAGATCACAGTCCGTTTTGAATGTGATGCAATGAAAACTCCACTTACTGAGCTGGCCTCACTGGTTGTTTGTGCATAACATAAATGTGACTAGTGTAATCTGATTAACACTAATATAATAAAAAAGACAAATTAGAAAAATTGAATAATGTACTATATACAGAAATAGAAGTATAGGAAAAAATGAATTCCAGAATGAATGAGTCAATTCTTTAAATTTATAATTTAAAAAGGCAAGTTATTGATTTGAATCAGTCAGATGTATTCATCACTGACCTGAATAAATCAGTCCAGTTACTGAATCAACATATGACTCACTGAAATTATTTTTAATGGTATCAAAATTAGGTTTTAAGTTTTACATTGAGTTAATTAATTTTATAGTTTTATAATTATGTTTTAAATTAGTATTAGACTATTACTGACTGACTGTCCATATGTCAGCTTGTCATTAAAAAACACATTTGCAATAGATTTGTTTTGTAATAAAGGAAAAAAATCATATAAATATGTGACTGGAATGTATAGAATCAAAAGTGGACAGTGCTAAATGCAGGTCCATATGGAGTCCAAAGCATTTTGTGATCTGTCATTTTAAATCACATTGCATTTGCAGTGCAACTATCAGCTGCTGCAATAAATCAAGGCTTTTAAAGCTTTGAAAGCAAAAATCAGAAGACAGTCACAGAGCATCGAAGGTTTGCAGTGTACAGTGACATGGGCAATTTACTGCGGATAAAAGTGTTTGCTAATTGAATAAATATAGATAATGTGAAATTAAAACATTGCATTAATACAGGGGGTTGACTAAATGACATTCTGCTCAAAACATTGATCATGGCAAAATTAAAAGTGCAACATTTGTGGGTTTTTTTATGTCAATGATTTCACATAAAATGCATGATGCAGTCATGAAAGACAGGAAGAGAGAAATAATATATTCACACATAGAGCATGGAAAATTCAACAAAACACAATAAAACAGACAATCACACATTGTCACTGTCAGGTATGTAAATCATCTACCTGTGGCAATCGTGCAGCAACCTGACAGCTATTGATTATACTCATAATGCATTATTGCAAAATCAAGAGTCCGTGTCTGCGTTTGTGTACTCGCTCATGTACGTTTTATCCCTCTTTCTGGTCCCTCTCTGCCACTGTATACCCCCAAATGCCCTTCACAATTCTTCCAAATCTCCCATTCCCTCTTCCAGCCAATAACATCTTAATTAGGCCTTTCCCAGGGCAGGAAGTGTCTGGCTTAGGAGGAGAATTAAACTAGGCTGGGCTGCAGTACAGGTGCCTTTTCTCCTAAACCCAGCTTACAGAGCAAACATTCACTTCAGCTTCACGCTTCTATTTCCAGGTCTGGAAACGCAGGCCAGACACAAACGCATGCAGGCCTCTCACTCAGCTGTTCACCATACACTGCTGGCTCTAATATTCTAGACCCTGTTTGTCCCTCAAAACTGGATCAGGTTTCTTTATACAAAAGTAAATCGTTCACGTAACGAACGCCAACACACAAATATATGTATATAATCTCAGGAGCCAAATGAGGAAATATGTTTGTTTTTCGTTTAAAACTAGTTAACTAATTATAAAATAAAAAGTGCTGTTACAGTAATCGATGATAATTTTATATTTTATTTAATATATTATATTATATTATATTATATTAAATTATATGGTTACACTTTATTTTGATAGTCCACTTTAGACATTCTACTAACTATTAGTATCTTTGCAACTACATGTCAACTAATTCTCATTAATTTGCAACTACATGTCTACTAACTCTAAGAGTAGACCTAGGTTAGGTTTAGGGTTAGTAGAAGAAGACATATACTTGCAAAGATTCTTATAGTCAGCATGTTGTATGTTGTGGACCCATCAAAAGTGTTAGAAGATATTAATCAGACAGTCTACTAATACTCTTAATGACTGCTAGTTGACATGTAGTTGCAAAGTTACTTACTGTTAGTAGAATGTCTAAAGTGGACTATCAAAATAAAATGTTACCTATATTATATTGTAAGAAAGAAAGAAATAAAGAAAGAAAGAGAGAAAACAAGAAGGTTTTGAAGTCTATAAAGGAGGCTCATGGGGTTGTACCAAAGATACACGCCCAGCTGATTCTGGTGGTCTTATGGACCCGGTGATGGGTGTCTTTGTAAGAGTGGGCAAAGGGCTGGCTGTTGTCATACCGCCTTAATAGTCACTTGAGGAGCTGAAAAGGGACTGACTGGGTCAGCCTCCCCTGGGCATTGGAGCAGGGGCTACGACAGCTGAAGTGGATTGTAGTCACACTACTGGCTGCAATATAGTGAGGTTGGTTTAATAATATGACAGTGTGGGAAAAGATTGACAGATGTTATGCTGACATAACACAATGCAATTTGTGAAAGTGTTTACAGTAGATTGGACGAGAGATATATGCTGTAAGCAAAGGAATATATTATAAACGGGTCAAACGAAGTGTATTTCTTCCTAGTTTAGAGATCATTTATGCCAAGATGAATATGATTACACTGGCACGCTTTCAAGACCACTATATTGTTCATAGCCATTTTGTATGGCCACTGTCTAAGTTCAGAGGGACAATGCTTGGCTAGCAGACGGTAAAACTATCCAATAAGAGCAGGAAATAATCCCCTTTACTGGAAACACCAGTAGTGGTGTCACGAGTACACTTACTGGATGTTAGCAGGAGTCAGTAGAGAGAGTGGTCTGTGTGTATGTGGGTTTAAAAGTGAATGCCTTGGAGACAGTCTGTGTTGATGATATGTGCTAGTAAATGCATGTTTTATTTATATGCAGATATTTGTGTCACTCTATTATTGCACTCCATGTGAGTACAGAAGTATCAAAATAAGTGACCTCTATTTTTGTCATTGAAATGTAAATATTATGAAGTGTACCACATTACCCCATTGCCTCTATATGAAGTGCGTGGCTGGATGCAAGACTCCAATTCCCAGCATGCACTATGGCATTAATGAATAATGCAAATTACTGCTTTACTGCATAACTGTATTTACTGTTAACTGGTGCTCTTATATTTTAGTCATGTATTTGATATTAAGTGCATTTGTGTTCTTGAATAAGGTCATAATGGTTTTTATATTAGACCTATTCTGCGTATACTACTTCAATGTTTTGAACATAAGGCAAAGTGAGACAAGCTCTCGATCTGGATGCCACCCTGGTCCTTATGTGGCCTCATCTCTGCGACAGATGCTGTCTCACCAGGGCAAACGAGGACACTGCAACAGAAATCCAACCAGTAATGTTCAAATCCAATTACACTTCAGCTTATCGTCTCAAACTCACCAACAAATTAGACAAGGAGACTGAAAATGTATGCTTAGTTTAGTTTTTCACCCTTGTAGAGTTACAGCTGATGTCAGAAACATCAAACAGCATCATAAGGGGTGTAAATATGCATTATAAAATATATTAATAGCAATAATATACATAAGATCTGATATTTGATCCCAATTTAGTACCCAGTTTACTTTGGTATATTCATAGTTTTACTACTGAAAATGGGTAAAGAATTACATATATAATTAATGCATCATGTTTACACCACAAAACTACATTCTGAGCCCTGTGCTGTGATCTAGAGCGCTGAACCTGTGTAAGTGTACAGCTCTGAGCTCACAGTGGGGGCCTCTTTCGTATGCCTCATTTACTGTCCTGCACCCTCCATTTAGCCACTCTTTCATTTATCTCTCCCATCCTGACATTGACTGCCTCTCTCCTTCCTGTGAGGACAATGACAAAGCAATAAGTGTTATGTTTTGTCTGTGGACATCTGTCTGCTCTTACTAATATCTAGTTTCACTTTTAAGAGCAAAATACTGCAAGTCAATGATGAAGTGTGTTGTGCTTTTGTGACAACATGCCCCAATATTGGGTTGAAAAGAAAAGTACACAATGATGCATGAAATAGCAAAAATGAAATGGTTCACATATAGAAATATAAAAACATTGTTACATCTATCTCTAATGTCGCTTTAATTTATGAGGGATTTAAACTATGTGTTAGAGAAACCACTGCTAGACAAAACACACATTTGTTTAATTGGACTTTTGACTCAAAACCTTTTAGTTGCTGAATTATAGCCTCCTGAGTGACAACTAGCTCCGGCCTCCCGCGTCTTTCTTTCAGTTAATTCCCAGAGATTTTACTCATTTGTTACATTCAGTAGTAATTTATGGTAAGCGCTAACATGTAAATAGTCATGCATGGGAGAACTGTGGTGGATGCCAAAGTGATCTCGAGAGAACGGCAAGGAGAAAGAGCAGAGGAGAGGGAAAGAGAGAGGAAAAACAAATGAAATCAGCAGCACCCCTCCCCCCTTTTTGCAAAGTGTGAAAGTCTCAATAAACCCATCAGTTCCAATAACAGAGCAGCATGAGGAGAAGAATAACAGGAGAGAAGGAGGAGGGGAGGGCATGGCCACCGAGCGAATGAAGTAACCACACATTCACTTTAAAATTTGCCCTGCACACTAGCCTGTTCACCAACACTTTCTGGTATTTCTTAGAAAGCGGCATTTGCATGTGTGTTTGCCAGTGTTCAGAAGTACCTAGCTAAAAGCAGAGACACCAATAACTTCTGTAGGGTGTCAGTAGTTCAGCTTCTTTTAAAATAGTGTTAGTAAATTTTTATTTTAGTGAATTGGTTTGTTTGAATGGTTTATTTCAAGAACCAGTTCAAAAGAAGATTAATTGAGAGTCACTGTGCCTATACAGATGCTCTCTTTTGATGCTCTCTCTCTCTCTCTCTCTCTCTCTCTTTTAACTGAAATATATAGTTAAACGGAAAGTCCACCCAAAAATTAAAATTATGTAATAATTTAGAAAGTCAACAGCGTAAGGGTGAGAAAATTATGACAGAATTTTCATTTTTCGGGTGAACAATCTCTTTAAATGCTTAGAAGTGAATTGAAGCATATGCACAGACTCACAAAGCATGTGTATATATCAATATATCAATATAATGCCATAAAAAGAATGCACACAAAAACACATTACATATGAAATAAATTATAAAATGGAGAATGGGTGATATTACTTTATATAGAGATTTAGAAATGCAATTTTCACAGCTTGGTGAAGGAAAATTCACTTTCATTATATGGAAAAGAACACTCATGACATTCTTCAAAATTCCTCCTTTTGTGTTTTTGTGTTGTACAGAATTAAGAAAATCATACAGGTTTGGAGCAACATGAGAATTTTTTTTGGGTAAACCTTCCCTTCAAATAATGTTTTAATTACCATGTTTTTTTTTTTTTGCCAGATTTTCCAACAATAATTAATCCTCTCTCTCTTTCTTTCTCTGTTTATTACATTAAGTATTGCCTGTATATTTCAGTTGTCACAACTGGCATGTGTAATACACCTAAACATATACACACACACCTTCACACACATACGCACACACACTGTTAAGGGAGCCTCTCAAGCTTGTTGCTTATGCAGTGCACAGTTTTCCCAAACATCCCAGCAGGGTCAGCTAAATGAGGGGGGGATTATGGGGGCACAGCCCAGAGGATCGCTTAAAAGAGGCCACACTACAGAGTCCAACACGTTTCTCTCTCGCACAAAGTGGCATAGAAGGCATGCTCATCTTAGGAGTCCATTCTGCCAACAATCTTCCGTTGCATCTTCTTACCGGGAGGGAATCGCTTGGTCAAATCCAGCATTAACTCAGGCTATATAATTTGCAGCGCTGATGAAAGCACATAAAGGGGCCTTTCGTAAATAAAATAAAGGCAGGCTCAGCAATGGGAGGAGAACAGAAAGAGGCCCCCAGAGAGAAGAGTGTTTGTGAAAGAGTGCTCCATTAACTTTCAACACCCTGGCTGTCTGGTGCCCTCCACAGAGGTGTCTGGTCGCTCTCACTCCCCATTTTCCCTGTTTCTTTCTCTTTGTCTTTCTTTAGCCTCGCAGACATGGTGGGTAGCTGTGTGATGGTTTACTGACCTGAAAAGGGGACCGAAGAAGGGACAGGAAGGTGAGAGACACACTTACAGCCTCTGACACTCTCATACCCATTATAGTGTGTGTGTGTGTGTGTGTATGTGTGTACGAGTGTGTAAAAACCAGCTCGCACTCCAATCAAGACGATTTTCCACTTCACACTGTTGGCTCCCACAAGGGACAGGGTCAAAGCGATGGCTATTATGGATCTAGACGCAGAAAGTCTTGTAATGAATTGCTGTTCTGCTAATGGAAGCTACAGAGGAGTCGTTCTAAACATAATACAGGTCATCATATTGTTCTGAGCATTGGTGCACCTGTTTCTCTGTTGAAACAAGACAACATGTTGTGAACAAGTTCATACTCTGCATCCTGCATCTAAGAGTGATTGCTTACTCCGGTTTGTTTGAGTGTTACGCTCAAGAGCTATGGGGTAAACATTTGTGCTCGCACAAGTACAGACACTTATAAATATTGATGTCTCAAAACTTATGCAGAACACACTCGACTGCCATTTTTAGTGCTGCGCGAACAGCATTAGATAATATCTGCCATCAGGCGACAAGAAAACCTGCGTACTTGCTTTTACTGCCTTCTTGATTCAAGTGTAGTTTGTAATGAAGTGTTTCAATTAGGAAATTTGAGACTGAATCGTTCCACTCCACTTATCTGATTGATTTAATAATATTACTAATAAAAAAATGAATACACTGAAGCTTCGCACAAAATGCGACTCTAGATTTAGCTCACAAGCAAAAAGGCCATGGGTCAAATTATGGCATATACTTTAATAAATCAAATGAGATCAACATTTCAACGCCGTACAAGATTTCTCATAAGACCTTACATGCATCCTTTGGATGACATCTGCACACTGCTTGGCTTTCAGCAAACGTTTTGTGTTAAGAATCATATGAATATTTCATATATCTGTAAGATTCATGCCTGGAGGTTATTTCGCTCATTATTTATTCACTCTTTTCTGCATGAGTGTCGAGAGATCAGACACACTCATAAGGATGCCAGCGAAAAAAAATATAAAAAGAAAAGAAAAGAAAGAAGGAAAAATGCTCGACACCCTCGTCTGGATGATGTCATTTTAGGATCAATGCCAAAAGTCGAAATTTGTCAAAAGAAAAAATGATTTGCTTTGCCAGGATGTTTATTTAACATTTAGGGGATTTTGTTTATGTGGATTACGCTGCGTGTCACATTGAAAATCACAAGTTTATGCATAAAATTGTGAGTTAGAGCAGTAACAGAGAAATGGTGACACCAGGTCTTGAAGGGTCGCAAGTGATCTGCCTTTTAATGAGGGGAACATCTTAAGAAATCACTGAAAGTCACTAAATAAACAAACACAGTACAAGCTTATTGGCTTAAGCTAAATTTCTTAAATAAATCACAAGCAAGCACATCTCGTGGTATGCATGATGTTTTTAATGTAATGATTGTAATTGCCTGAAATGAGAACTGCCTTTTTTTTTTCTTCTATTGCACCGTTGCAACATTCTAAAGCACTTTGCATTATTCAGTCCAACTTTGGCTGTGCTGTGGGGAATTCTTGGACTGATGGTTAGCTGATTGGCTAATTTGGGTGGTGGACAGCACACCTGCCATGCTAGAGCTTTAGTAAATAAGCTTTATTCCCTTCTCTCCCTGCTGGCTCTGGCTTATTTCAGCCTCCCATCACCGGCGTGGGGAGAAAAGCAAGAGGACTCATATCATCGAAGGGCCAAAGGTGAGGCGTTGAGAGAGAGCGAAGGGAATGAAATCTCCTGGCCCATTTTACCAGCCATTCAGAGCGCATTACTCCTGGAGAAAGGAAACCTATAAAGGATCCTGGCGCTTGAACACATTTCTGTGTGTTTATGGGCGAGGGAGAGGAGAGCTGTGCGGAGGATCTGTAATAGATTCCTAACTTAAGGTTTCATGTCTCTCCCTTTTTCTCTGTTTCCTTCCGTATGGCACAGCAACTCCAGATAGATTTGTATTTTATTACCGTTTACATGCATATTTATATTCACGCTTTTTCTTATTGACACATTTGACACTACTATTAACCTTACCAAAATTCTTGGCATCAACATTCACCAATTAATTGTGTATATTTACTGTAGCTGTGATTGTTTTTAGTTAAGACAGCTTTAAACTATCTACTATTTGTACTATTTGTACATTAAATTTTCCTAATATGTCCACTCATAATCTGATTAAATGACATTTTATTTTGTTTTGCTTTATCTAATTTTACAGTAACGTAACGTGTATAAGCATAAATAAAAGCAAAAATGAGCAAATGCAAAAGGAAATATTAATTAAAATATCCACTAAACTAAACCTGGGGAACATTTAAAAATGGAACAAAATCTGTCAATCAAAAAAAAAATATATATATATATAAATAAATCAAGGTTACAGACGATGAGACAATTTAAAAATTATCTTTACTGTCAATCCTATAGCATACAGTACATCTGTGCACTATATTTTTATTGACACAGATAACTTTGACTAAAACTGAACTAATTAACGAATCGCTACCAATTACAGTCTATTTCTCACAGGCTATGATTAACCTCTTCACCTATCTTAAATCCAAGTGGTCAATGGATATGATATAAATTTAATTTTAATTAGGTTACTATGTTAGCTTTAGCTAAAAGACCATGCTTAATGTATACTGTGATTGGTTTATTTTGTTAGATGTTATGGTGAGAAACGTAGCTGTATGCTTGGCTGAGTTCCATTGCGTTTTCCTGCAAGACATCATGAACAATAGCGGAAGCAAAGTTCACGAGATGTATTATAAAGTAAAAATAGGACAGTGCCTATCACCTGAAGTTATGTTTGAGATAAAAGCTTCATGTAATATTCATTCAATTTATGCATAACTCTAATATAGCTAACAGTTTTAAACATGAACTTTTATCTGCATTAACTTTGGATGGTTTGGATGTCTTAATGGAGAACAATAGCATGTCAATTGGTATTTGAGCACTCACACCAGATCAGCATGAGTTGACAGCATGTGGACGTTTAGTTTGTGCAGAGCCGACACTAGACCTGGTTCCTCCAGGGCAGAGAACATGAGGGGTAGGAGATATAAGATATGGCAGGTAGGACACAGCCTGAGGAAAAGACTGATACACAGCTGGGGCTACAATCCAAAGCCAGGTGACATGATGGAGATGAAGCCTCTTCACTCACATTCTTCCAGATGGCGGTCAGCCTTGTCCAAAGTTACATGAAGAAATGTCAGATATGCTCTGGATTTCACTGAAAATTTCACTTCAAACTTTCACTGGTGTACAGAGCCAATACTAAACATCTGCTTGGAAGAAAATGTGTTTTACATTTGATGAGATTAAGATTAGTATTGAAAATGGATACATTTTATAATAAATATCATTATATGAACTAAATAATTATATAATTACTCAATCTTTGTATTAAGAATATTTATTAATATGTACGTGAAATTACAACTTGCTTATAGGGATGGTTATAAAATTTGTTAATGTGCTTTATTTTCCAGTTCAACGTATAGTGGTTATAATAATAATAGCATCCATGTTCTCTTTAAGGTGATTGTATATTCTATATGTTATTCTGCATATTATTTCTCAGTGTTAAATAGCATCTTGTAAGGCTTGCACAGACACATAGAGGTTCTTTGGTTCCCTTCATTTTTCTGTCTTTTTAAGTATGTAACCATGTTTTAATCAACATCATGTGCAAATGAAATGTCATGGCCTTTAATGTGGGAGCTCTGAAGGAAATGTCGATTAAAATGTCAAGTGGTTTGTGGGCAATATGGGCAGGGGCGAGCGAATGCCATCTGTACAGTAATGCACAGAAGCCAATGGGCAAACCCAATAAAACGCGAGCCGGGTGCCCTCAAGAACTGAAATTAGCAAGTGAAGCATGGATGCTCTCTCTCTCTCTCACACACACACACACACACACACACACACACACATACTATAGTGTGCAAAAATGATATATTAATATATCATTAAAATGCCATCAAAGAATGTGCACCAAAAGACACTACATCTGAAATAAATGACAGCATGGAGATTGGGTGATATTATTTTAAATCAGCTTAGATTGAGAGTTTTACAAATGCTTTGGTGAAACAGTCCTCATTTATGTTCACTATCTATAAAAAGAGCAGCTGGTATATTCTTTAAAATATCTTCTTTTGTGTTCAACAGAAGAAAGAAAGTCATACAGGTTTGGAACGACACATGGGTGAGCAAATGATGACAAAATGTAAATTTTTTTGCATGAACTTTCCTTGTAAACATGAAAAATGAGTGAGTGTGCTGACAAACAGGGTGTCTGTAGATTAGATCTTGTTTTCTACCATTTTGTATCGTCATGTCTTGGAGTGAGCTTCAGATGAACATGCTGGTCTGTCAGCAGCAATTATTTACCTCACACCACCCTCACTTTTTAAAAAAATGTTGGTCCTTTTTCTTCTCCTTTTCTCTTTTGTTCACACACATAGACAAACATGCAATAAATGCACACTCAAAATATCTTGAGCAAAGAGGCCAGCATCAGCTCCCGCACCCTAATAATCACACTCACCTTTCAGTCTAGCTCCCTGCAGCCACTGAACCCTCATTGACATCACACTATTATCCCTTTCTGACCTGTGTGAGCATCTGCCATACTAAAATTGCCACAGGCCGTGGTTGATCTCATCTTATTAATGTACTAATTAGATCTGATAACTCTGTCTCTGTTTAGTAGTGAATGTATTATGCCAGAGGAACAGAGACCGCTGTTCACTACGAGACTGACCCACAGGGTCAAACACAGCCAGTCATTTGGTTCTTTTTTATTTTAGTGCAGCATCACAGTCTATAACAGAACTTACTACACTGTAAAAAAGTCCGTAAAAATACAGTACAGTATACCGTAATAATTTGAAGGAATTTTCCGTAATTGTTTTTTACAGGTCTTTTTCCGTATTTTTGAATTACACTTTGCATTGTGGTAACAAGAAGCTCAGTCGATTATCGGTGTGAAAACAGTGCTAGGGATATTCTCGGTCAAAATTTCATTTTAAAATTGGATTTCGGGTTTGGGGAACCGTTCTTATACTTCCGTGGTAAATTATTTTTTGTTAAATGTAACATAAACTGTAACGTTGTTGCTGTGTGGCTTTTTTGGCAATGTCGGAGCCATCGTATTCAACATTTTCAGCATCTTACTCGACGTGGAGGTATGTTACAGTGTGCTCACTTTTAATTGTTTATTAACTTTTGTTGTTGATGTGGTGTATTTGTTACTGAGCGTGTCATAAAGCATCTGGCATATTAACGTTACTGAAGTAATGTTAAGCAGCTGTGATAACGTTAAATCTTAAGTGCGATACAATTGTGTTTAGAGCACTTTATGCCTTCAACAGGAGCTGGCAGAGGAATTGTCAAGAAAAGTAAACACCATTTACGACTTTTTTTTATTTAAGAGAGATTAAGATACAACTAGGTGAAAATCTGACATCGCGGAATTCTTCAAGGATAACACTATCACCTTTTCTGCCAAATGAGGTAGGTTTAGACTTTTTTTTGTCTTGTTTTTGTTACACACACACGAGAAGTTAATTCGGTAATGTTACTGGCATGCTGTCTTTGAACGCACACATGTCATGCACGAGCAGAGACGCTTCAGACCGCACGCCAGTAGTGCATCGAGTTCTCTCGCATTTACACGGACAAAAGCACACAAAATTATGTCAAAATGACCATTTATTTTTGTCGAGTGACAGTCTTAAATAAGTTAAAAAGTCTTAACTGATGTAAAGAGTTGGGATGTGTCAGATGTGCGTCGATTTGAGTCATGTTTTAAAGGGTCAGCAGTTCATGACATTCATGGTGTTTCTTTTGTTTTCTTTTCTAATGACAGGTCGTTATTGCTGCTGTACTGTACATCCCAAGAACCCCCTGCATTCTTATCATGGGTTTGTATTCTGTTTTATCTATTAACAGTTTGTATTTACCATTAGGGATGTTCCATACTGACAAAAAAATTAATCATTGAGTCGTTTATATGTAGGAAAGATTTAATCAATGTTTGGAGTGGTTTTCTGAATTAACAATGTATATATATATTTTTTTTTATAATTTCCTATTTGTTTATTGTTATTGGTGATTCCAGATTGCTGTCATTCAAGAAGTTTCATTTCCTTCCCCATTGTGGCTGAGATACACATTCTCTTCATTTTATTTTAAGCATAAAAGATCCAGAGGAGATGGCACCTACGCTGGAATTCATACAGATGTAAGGAACATATGTAATGAAACTGTGTATAAAGCATTTTGTTGTGTTGCTGTTTAGTTGAAAATAATCAAAGGGTTAGGCCTAGTTAATCCAAAAATGAAAATTATGTAATTAATTACTCACCCTCATGTCGTTCCAAACCTGTAAGACCTTTGTTCATCTTTGCAACACAAATTAATATATTTTTGATGAGATCCGAGAGCTTTCTGACACTCCATAGACAGCAAGGGTCCTACCACGGTCAAGGCACAGAAATGTAGTATAAGGACATCGTTAAAATGGTCCATGTGACATCAGTGGTCCAACCATAATTTTACGAAGCTACGAGAATACTTTTTGTGCGCAAAGAAAACTAAAATAACAACTTTATTCAACGATTTCTTCTCTCCTGGGAGAGTCTGCTGCCATTAACGAGAGTACCACGATGCATGCGTGTGCGTTGTTTTTTCCCATGTATTTGAAAATGTTTTGAATCTTGACTGTTTCACAGTGAAGTTTATCTTTGTGACCACTATTTGGTGCAACACCAATATTGTACAAGTTCCTGCTCATGTTTTCTTTTTTCTGTCTGTTGCTGTTTAAAACTAAAAAGTGTTCCACAATGCAAGCATTTTTAATGGTGCTTTACACATTGTTAAATTAATTAATGTCATAATATTTTTGTCTTCACCTCTTAAAGGCACAATATGTAATTTTCGCTGCTAGAGGGCGCGTTTTCAAAATAAACAAATAGACAAAGGCATAGTTTGATGACGCCGTGACTGAGTGTGGAATCATGGAAGTTGTCGTCTTCATCCCCACAGCCGAAGCAATCCAACTGGACTCGGGCAGAAATCATGTTCATGGATGAGCTAATGATTTATTAACGTAGCAGAATGAAGCAGGGTGAGGCTGAAAGCCGTTGAAGCGAAACGAGGCCGCTGAACGAGCATGACACATGGCTCGAAAGCAGAGGAGCTTTTATTACGCCACAGTCAACCGCTTCCGCTCCTTCCGGTCGTGCGTATGTGGGGGAAAAGAGCAGCGCTGTTTTATCATACTAGACACATTTGAAAGTTCTGTTATAATGCTACTCTGTGCGGTCGTCACCGGTCTATTAAAACGCACAACATATTAAAGCGTCTTTGGTGTTTCCATGTTTTCTACAAAACCGGAAATCGAGGGGTTATGACGTCATTGGCAGGCGACACAATGACACTATGGACATGGTCCGTGTCACTAGTTAAAATTGCTTATTTCTCTGGATTTAAACATTCTTCGAAACATTTGGGATAATGTAAGTACACATGTCTGCAAACTATATAAAACTGTTCTAGTGGTTTTTGGATAGTTTAATAAAAAAAATCTTACATATTGTGCCTTTGTATATGTATATATATACAGTATATATATTGTGACGAGCGTCCCAAAGCTTCAGCAGCGTCGCCCTGGAAACAAGGGAGGAGCACCTGGCCATCATCATCACAGGCTGATCGGTCACAGCTGCACCTCATCAGGCGGCGGCTACATAAGCCACGCAAGCCCTGCCATCTAGGTTCATCCGGCCCCTGTTGACGGGCGAAGCGCAGCGTGCATACTTCGCTCTTCCCTTTGGACTCACCTCCAACCCTCGCAAATGCCACCTTGCCCTCTCCGAGGCGAAGTACCTGGGTTTCCAGGTGGGACGGGGTCTCATTCGGCCGCAGGAGCAGAAGGTGGAGGCGGTACGTTCCGCTCCGAGACCCGAGACCAAGATCCAGGTACGAGCCTTTCTAGGGTTGGCGGGGTATTATCGCTGCTTCATCCCCAACTTCTCCTCTTTAGCCGCCTCCCTGACAGACTTGACCAGGAAGGGGCAGCCGGAGAAGATACAGTGGACACCAGCAGCGGAAGAGGCCTTCCAGAGGGTGAAGGGGGCCCTCATCTCGGAGCCAGTCCTCCGAGCCCCGGACTTTAGCTGCCCCTTCCTGCTGCAGACGGATGCCTCCGACACAGGACTGGGAGCCGTCCTGTCACAGATCCAGGAGGGTGAGGAGCATCCGGTCATCTACATCAGCAGGTGGACTACGCCGCGGTGGAGAAGGAGGCCCTAGCCGTCAAGTGGGCAGTCCTGGAGCTGCCCTACTACCTCCTTGGCCGGAAGTTCACCCTGGTCACGGACCACACACCCCTTCAGTGGATGGCCCGCGCCAAGGA
>NW_015546072.1:332912-353668 GCF_001515605.1 Sinocyclocheilus anshuiensis | reverse complement strand
ATATATATATATATATATATATATATATATATATATATATATATATATGTAATTTGTATATATTGTGCTGGATTTATTTGCTATTAAAGATAGGCCTATGCTATAATTTTGTAGAAATTTCTGCATAACAGATTGTCCGTTTATGGTACAGAAGATAATGTAAATTTAGAGAATTTTCTGTTTTAAATTTAAAGGAAATGTCCGTAAATTTAACAGAAAATATCCTGGTAATTTTCTGGCAGTACATTATCCGTTTTTTTTACAGAATTTTTTTTTATAGTGTAGTCTAGACTTCAGATCAGAATCATCTTTTACTCTTTCCTTTGCATTGGCAGATTATCTGCTTATCAGAAAGGTCTGATAAAGAAAATTGATTTATATCATGTTGTATGCCATTTGTCAGGAGGCCTAGGAAATTAAGGAGTCACATGAATGCATTTAATCCTGACTGCAGTCACTCTGGAATGGGTTTCAATGACCACACATGAGTAAATGGATGAAACTGAGAACAGAGGAGCAGTGTCCTCAATGCAGACCATGCTATACTGATAATTCAAAGGTTACACAACCCATAATAGATCAAAGATCATTATATGACATGCATGATATACAATGTAACATATACAATGTATATATGAAGAGTTAATTTGCAAAAGCCTCTAAGTGCCATCTGAAATTTTCATCTGAAATGAGCATTTTTATCAGGCTCCTGTCTTTATGTTCAGTAATTTTACTCTACTGGCAATATCTAGGTCCTTTTCTATGTATTTCACTGTATATATACATTGTATATATACATATGTACATACATATACACACACTGTATACAGGTATACATAAAATATACAATATACAATAAATATACAAATGTATTTATTTATTTATTTTTGCTGTCCACCAGATGAAAATTGCAAGCCTGACTATAAATAATCAGGCAATTTTTAGGCAACATGGTTTGAGTTATAAAGTCTCTTCATGTGACTCAGGTCACTCCTTTAATGTAAGTCTGTTTTATAATCTATATAATTTTATAATCTGCCAAGTGAATATACTAAGTCTCGTGATAAAAATAAATAAAAATAAAATAAATAACAGCACACCTCTCCTCAGTTTTAATATTTTAATTGTCAGTATAGGGGGTTTACAAAAGCAATAGCAATAATAGTGATGTTCACCCAACCTTGACTAATTATAAGTAAAAAGATTGTGCTTTCGGGTCAGCGCTGTTTGTTCGAGTTTGCATATCTCCAGTATGGCTGCTATCCAAATAAACCACACTGGGGCTGATTTCAGCCATGCAGCCATGCCAGGACATCATAATTATATCCGTAACAAGCATCTTCAACATGTCCAAACATAAACAAATATAATCTCTTGTATTTCTGACTCTCTCTGTGTCCTGTCAGGCATGAATATATATCTGCATTTCCCCTGTTTGCTCTAGCCCCCTGTTATGGCATTAGGTTACATTAGGAGTTGATTCACAAAGATTTCACGAGTGGTTGAATTTGTTTGGCTGAGCTGGCAGTCTGTGGCCACCTTCGTCTCCCTCTCTCTCTCTCACTGACACACACGCTCATTTAATGAAAATATTACCGAGAGCAGGCTCGCCCAAACCGTACAGGGGTTTTCTGCCCTCAGCAAAACAAGAGCAGCAGATTCTAGATAGACTGAAATAGAAAGAAGAGCGAAAGTGAAGAAAGAAGAAGAAGAGAGGAAGAGAAAACCAAGCAGAATACACTACAAGTTCTACTCTATTTTCAGCCCTCCTGTCAAAATGAATTTCACATCTTAATATGGAGAAAGTGCTTACTATCTGAAATAAGAAAAAGAGAATGGGGGGGATGGAGGGAGGGATAATGATGAAGCAATGAGAACTCAATTAGAAGCCTCAAGCTGACAGCACTTCTGCTGCCCTGCAGGTAGAGAGAGAGAGAAAGAGAGAAAGAGAGAAAGCGAGAGAGATTCGCCTGCTCAAATGATTGTGCCCGCAGGGCTTGACTGGGGCTGTGCCCCCTTTACTGGGTGCACGCTCAGTTATTCCTTGAATATCTCTCTCTCTGCCCCTCAAGGTTTCACACTCTTTCCTTCTCTCTTCTGCTCTCATTATAATACAATATCCGGTCACTGCTGTTAACAGGTATCACCTTATGCACTAGTCTTAACGTTACTGTCCACCACCATGTTTCATTAAACACTTGCATTATGTCAGCTCAAGGCTCCATATATTTTATATACTTTACATTTTTGGAGAAAAAAACAAACAAACAAAACAAAGCCTTCATATCCTGAAGGATTTCTGTAAAAGCCTTAAGCTTGATGAAACAATTAAATAAAATGATTATTGTGTACTTAGATTTTCATAGCAAATGAAAACAGCAGCAGGGAAATTCTGAAATGTTCAAAAGTTGTTTGTTCTTTTGTATTTATTTGTTAAATCACACCAGAAATAGTCTTTGATGAATTCAAACGGTAGCTCATTTTTGATCAAATATAAAAAGTGCCTTTATGAAACTGAGAGTTATAGGCTGAGAGATCAAATATAATCTCTTGCTTTATGATAGGATAATCCCTAAATATTACATTGCATTCACCAAAATCAGATGGAAATATACAATACATCACCCCAAAGAAATTATTCAAGGACAATTAGTAAAAATAAAAAAACAAATCTCTTCAAAATCTGCTTATAGCTTTTGAACACTGATCTGTATAGTGCACATGGTTTAAATATTGTATCTGATTGTACAACTTAGCTCTCCATTCTTACATGAATAATGAATATGCCCATCTGTATCTCTGCATCTCTATTGTCCTTACATTACATTGATGCAAAGCTCAGAAAACTTTTCAGAGAGGCAAAGTTTGGCATATGTGCTTGCGTTCTCTTCCACCAAGCCCTGTGGGGAGGCGCAGAGCGGTGCGGGAAAGTGCTGGGTACCGGGCTGATAAGACAATTGGGTAAAAGAAAAGGCCCAGAGCTACACAACTGCAAGCGTCTGTACTGCACTTTCCATGGCACAACACTGACTCATCACTAGCTCCTTGTGTGCACACGCGAAGGGCCCCAGGGAGCCTTTCGATCAGGGTGGAGATTCTAGCTGCTGCTGGGAGTCATAAAGCCCTCACTGTGGGGATGGAGCAGACGTTTCCAACACAGGAACTGAAGAGTCTTTCTCAGGCAGCCTGAGTTTGATGTGCTTTTGATGTCTTAATCAGTTCCTATATTAGGCTTAGGGCTTGTTTGTCACCGCAGAGGTGAGGGGGGTTAATGTAACCCTGGTAAGACCAAGTGAGAGCACGCCATCAGGATGAGGGGTAAAGGCTGAACCACGAGATTACGTATCAATATGGAACTTTATGAACACACTCACTGAAAAGTGAGCTATGAACTCTTGCTGATGTGTTGTTTTCTGAGTAAAAAAAAAAAAACAACCCCCCACAAGTCTCCATTAGGACAGAAGTTGGTAATGAACAACATCTTTGACTGTTGTGTTCATATAGGTTCTACAGCTCCACTCAATAAATCTGCCATTTGAATCATTCACTGAAAAAGTCATAAATCATAAATGTAGTTCATCAAGAATCACAGACACCCGTCGCTTTTCCCCAGGCTATACCGCATCAAAACTACCCAGGAAGTCCACCAGCACAGCACAAGGGAAAGGAGTCTTCCATACAAAGCCTCCTGGCGAGTTTAGTCATCTGCGCTTCATGGTTCACAGCTTCCATAGTAAGACAGAAGCTATTAATATGTCAAAACATTCAAAACTTCTAACCACTCTGCGTACCATGGGCAGACTCTCACAAAGAGAAAGAGGATGATGAAGAAGTTACATAAATCATTTGGAAATTTGGAAAAAAAAAACTTGATCTTGATCCAGTCACAGTGTCATCTATTGGCAATTATGATTTGAGAAATTATGGCAGATGAGGGAAATTAAGACTGATTTTTATATCTTCATAGACTTCCATCGTAAGGCATCACGAAATTGAAAATCCAAGGCTGAAAAAAATTCCTTGATATTCGGTGGGATATTTGAAGGATATTATTTAATACTAATAAAAGTACTAATAGCATTGGTAAATCAAAGAGCAGCACTGCTAGTTTGTATCTAGCACTAAAACATTGCTTGATCTAATAAGTGAATGAATTTGACAGAATAGACTTGTCAGATCATGAAAATAAGTCACTAGAAAAACTTGCATGTGGAATAATACTTCCTATAATTCACTCCAATTAATAAACATATCTATATAATGTTTCTGGAATTTCCTAATCCTACATGCTTGCTAGTCATATCACCAAGATGGGAAACTTATACAGTATGGCAAGGCAAACACATTTTCTTGGCCACTGAATTTCATCCACCTTCATGCCACACATCATCTCATGGCTGATTTGCTGCTCCCCATATGTATCTCTTCCGAATGCATATTTATTTTTTAATTGTTATGGCTGTTGGCAACATGATGATTCACTATCTTGAACTACAGTTAGCATAAACTACTAACAGGGCTCAGCATTAAATATTAAGGTTTGTGGTTGGATTTGAGGTGGGATTTACAAAGTTTTGAACTATTAAACATTGAGATTCCTGTTGCATGCCAACTCGTGTCAGGCTATATTGGGCAAATTAACAAATGTAATATTTTATTGCATTACACTTTAAAATTTTGGGGTTGGTAAGATTTTTTAATGTTGTTAGCAGTTTATTATGCTCATAAAGGCTGTGTTTATTTGATAATTTTTTATTTTTTTTACAATTTAATTTAAAAATTGTAAAAAAAAAAAAAAAAAAAAGTATTCTATTTTAATATCCTTAAGAAGTCATTCTAATATGCTGCTTTGGTGCTCAAGAATCATATCTTTTTATTATTAATGTTGAAAACAGATGTGCTGCTTAATATATATATATATATATTTTAATTTTTTAAATTTTTTTAATTTTTTATTTTTTTTGGAAACCGCGATACCCTTTTTTTTTTTTAAACAGAAATATTTTGTAACAATATAACACTCTATACTGTCTGTAATAACGTTTGATCTTGCATCCTTGCTGAATAAAAATGTTAATTTCTTAAAAAAGAAAAATCTTACTAACTCCAAACGTTTAAATGGTAGTGTAATGTGATGAAAAAAAAAAAAATTATTTTAATTTTTAATGGTAGATGTCTAAATTCTGTCTTTGTGTGTTAACTTGCTCCGCAAGAACTTCAAAAAGATATTTTTGTTCCAAACCAGCTCTGTTTAATTTTCCTTTGACAAGGTCAGGGGGCTTTGAATACCTCACTCATTGCCATTCTATAGCCAATAAGTGGAAACAAATAGCTTGCTTTCTTAACCTTGTTTTGGTTTCTCTGGCAATTACAAAAGAATCTTTATAATGTTGCTCCGTGACCTTTGACCGCAGTTGGTACGAGAGACAGCTGCGGTAAACCTGATCTTATTTCCAGCCTCAGGGCATTTTTCTTTATCAACCTTCGACACGAACCAAACTTCAGAATGCACATAGTTCACTCCATCACCTGAAACTTGATAAGAAATGAGGAGTCATGAAAACCAGCCTACAGGCAAGGAGTTATCCATCCATCTTACTGACAGATGTCAGTCCCAGAGTTCTTCGATCAACTGTCAGGATGCAACATTGAACAAAACTCAAGGAGACATTTTGCTCTTGTGTCCACACAAACAGATTAGGAGTAGGAAACAAGGAGCAGATAAAAATAACAGAAAACTAGGACCAACCAAAAACTAGAAATTATTTGGACAAACCAACATGATCTTGTCAACTCCAGAGATACCTGTCAGTCTGACAATGTGTCATATGTGAAATAATAACGTGAGGCTTGCATTAGGGCATTAAGACCTACGGTATGTTTCCTGTTATGGGCACAGGTGGTCAAAAGCAAGAAGGAAAGACCGAAAGCTATAACATAAGTCTGAAAACAGAGCGGTTGACCCCTGGCTGCTTCTAGTTGCAATGGCATCAGCAGTGCCCATATCTAAACAAAGATGCCTGAAGCTAAACACACAAGAACGCAGGAATTCTCCCTAGAGCTTGGGGGGAAAACAACAGAACAGCACTTTGACTGTTTTTTGTTCCCCAGTGCCAACTGATATGCTTTTCATTGTCCCTAACTTTTTTTTTTTTGACCAAGAGGAACTACCTATAAGGTATTTTGCTGTGTTCTGTGTTAAAAGAATATATAGATAGTTGACTTATTAACACTAAGAAATAATTAACATTCCAGTAATCTTCATATTACTTCAGCCTTTGTTATCTGTCAAGATGGAGAAATCTGTGATACAAACAACATTAAATACAAGCCTGTGTTGAGTTTGTAAGAAAATTGATTAACATTGTTAAACAACCATCCATACAAATCCAATTTATAGTGGATCAAAATTGCAAAGCATTCCTGAAATACCAAGATGGTTCAAACATTTCAATTAAAGCAGGTGTAAAAAACAAAAAAAACTGCATTCCCAGGTTAAGGTACAACATTTTGAATAGAAGAATTGGCTTCCTTTCAATTCATGATTATGAATTAGCATTTAATTGTCACGCTTCACAGGAAGTTCACCAGAATTTCAACACAGGTAATGTAGTTATATTAATTAATTTAATTCTATCTCTGTATATTCAAAGGTTTTAGCCTTTATTGAGATGGGATAGCGAAGAGTGACAGAAATCAAAGTGGTAGAGAGAGGGGGACATGTTCGGGAAAAGTCCACGAGTTAGGACTCGGGGCGCCCAGAGCACAATTCTAAATCCTGTTTGCTGCATCAATTCAAATCCAATTAAAATTCAACAATTGAATTGGAAACAGATTCTCAGTTTAATTCAAAATGGTACATATATGCTGTGAATGACAGTGCCAATTGCTGTAGGTGGGCCAGCGGCAAACAGCTGTTATATAAGCTTGCTGGACTGTCCACATGGTGGGTTTCCCAATGTCCTAGAACATGCTGAAACACACTTTCACTGCTGACCACAATAAAGCCATAGCACAAACACACTCACACACGGCCAGAAGGTGCATACCCAAACACACACATACCCCCAAACACCTGACCTGGAAAACATAGGACAGCTAACCCAAGGTTACCCAAGGAAACGCTGGGGTAGGCCCAATTAATTGGACTTTTTGCTCAGGCCCCGTCTCCCCCAATTGTACAAATCCGCCAGACACATGATTAATGCGTACACTGGTGAAGGGAAAATATTTTTAACCCCATTAAAGTCAACCAAGGGTAAAGTGGGTGTATGCTTATGCTGGCACTATTTCAAACTACCCTATTAGCTGGTCTGCGAGTGCGTAAGGGTGAATGTATGTGTGTGCTTTAATTTGTGTGTGTATCTGAATGGGTATGACTGTGTGTGTTAGTGTGGGGTGGAGGGATATAGGGTATCTTGGATAAACAGTCTGTGTAAGGACATTATTTTTAAAATCCTGCTTACTGGAGGCTTAAAGGTAACACTGAACGGCATTAAAGTGAAGTGGTATTACTGCTATTGTGCAGAGGGTTCAAAAGTTCACATCCAGGTCTTGCTGACTGAACCCCGGTGGCCAATGAAAATAGCGCCGTCTAGATTAGTCCAATTACCTTCTTTTTGCCAAATATTCATGTCTGGGTGCTGGGCTTTGAACGCTTAGAGCAGCAGGATTAGTCTGCTCAAGTTTGACCACACCATGATGGTCTTACTGCAATGCTGTGTGCTGACCTAGCTACTGAAGTCAGAGAGAGCAGTGGCACTTATCAGTACACTCTCACAAACGTGAAACATTAATATTCTTTAAACACACATCCTTCTTACAACTTGTACAAGTGATCTAGATTTGAGTTAAATCAGTTTACTGATTTTGCTTGTGTTTAAAACCCCCCAACCAGACCGCAGAGTTATATTTGAAAACACATTTAGGTCGAGAGCTCATGTCATCAGGGACCCTGCATCTGAAAAGCCAATATGCCATGTGAAACAGATGTCGGATCAAAATTCTGGATCCACAAACAATGGAGTGAGGCAAAAACAGGGTGGCAGTGGCTCAGGGACTTGTCTACTACAATGCCATTTTATTTAACAAATGACTGGATAAATGTTTCAGATGAAGAGCCGATATACCAAATAGACCAAACATTTCTGCATAATCCTTTAAACAAAACTATGTTGATTATCAGTTTAATACTACTTCAGGGACAGTAAGAAATATTCTTACTCTCTATTCTACAATACAACAAACCACAAACTTTTTAGAGTTAGTAAACAAAATTGTTTATACATTTTATTTAGCAGGGCAGGTGAAAGCCACACATAATTTTAGTTAAAACAACTGACTCGCTGACAGTTAATCTTTGCATCCAAATATGTCTTCTCCCCTGTATACAGCAGCATGTCAAAATACAGAACACACAATATTCACAAAATAGTTGGTGACTATTTCACAGATGACCTACTGTTTTCCATCAGAATTCTGAAGTATGCATACGAGGGATAGTTTACTACCCCGTGAGGGCATGGACAAAGAGCTGTCAGATTCAAAAGACTGTAAAACCCAACCAGTTAACTTAGGGTATTTTATTTCAGGAAACAAAGTACATTTAATTCAAAGTAACTAGCAAAGAGACTATCACTGCTCTGGCATGTGCACATTTATTGCTTCTCAAATAAAGAAAGATGTAACATATATAATCTTAATACTCTGTGGCCCATCCTCGCCCTAACCAGGGGCCCTGCTCTTCAGCAGAATGGTAACCCCCAAATCTCCAACATAACAGAAACCCCTTTAAATCCCAACATGACTTAAACATTAAACAGTAACATCACCCCAATATTAATCTTGTACACAAACTTTTTTATGCAGTCTGAAGCAAAGGATGTTGAGAACAAGAAATCTGCTGAGTTCCCATTTTTCTATTATGTGCAATGAAGTTTCAGTCATATTTGAGTGAAATGAAATACCGGTTTTACAGCAGAACCTGCAAATCTAAAGAACACACTAAATAAGTTCTTCATAAAATACAGTACAAATTCAACTACAAACATTTCTCCTTCAATAACCAAGTAAGCAAAAGCCAAACAAGGCCCATGAATGACCCCTAAGTGCTCAGAAAACCACTCATGTGCATGTTTCTTAAAAAGGAGATAACAGGGAGGGAGCAGAAATATCTTTTCCAAGTGCCTCACCCAACCAAAATTTAATTGCTATCATTTTTAACATGGAGCAACTCATGTAACTCAAATTCCCTGGAGTAACTCCAAAGGGCCAAAAAGGCTTATGCTTTCTATGAGTGGCAGATTCTTGAGAGAGCTGCAAGTCTCTTGTTGGGGTTTTCAGATACTGTGTTTGGGCATGTTTGTGCACATTTTCAGAAGTTATTGCCTTCACTACTTGTGATTTTGTTCATCATCTTAATTGGATAGATGGCACTGTTTTGTGCAACAGTGCTCGCAATGTTACATTTGGCAGAGTCAAAGCTCTCATTTACATTCCTTACACAATCAAAGTACAAGATGAGGTAATGAGAGAGGGAGAAAGCAAAACAGAATGAGGGAGGGAGAAAAGGAAATGACTGAACTTTCTGTATAGCGCTTTGTAATTGTCACCATAACACGTGTGGTAATCTGTTTGGCTTCCTTTATAAGCGGAGAGGGCTGCTCACTCATGCTTTGGATTTGTGTCGGCTGCTGAAAGCAGAACATTCATAAATAAGGTGCCTCAGCAACTTCACTTATGAGCTAAACTAATGTCATTCCAGAGAGAGTAGGAAACAGTTCTCAAAGACCCTCAGCCATAACCGCACTCCCCACAGACATATTTCTACACATTGGCTGATTCTCAGTTTCTGTACTTGCATGCAGGGCATTTTGGCTATTGAAAAACAGCCCTTTAACGGTATTTTGAGTGTGCTAATGCAGAGATGTAGAAGTAGGTGCTATGAGCGATGTCTGAATGCTGAGGGAATAAAACATCTCTTATTGTGCTACTGAGATTAATAGAGTGTGGAATATAAAACAAAAAGGAAAAAATTATTTCAAGCATAGTTTCAAAGTAATATCAGATATATGCGGGTGTTGGTATGTTTTTGTTTGCAATTCCATCTACTTCCCATTTAAAATAAGCTGCACATTCTAAAAGTGCAACAATGAACAAAAACCACATAAAAAACAAACAAAACACAGACTTTAGAATATGTACTGTATGTATATGTTTTGCTGATGTATTTAAGTTCATTGCCATATTTCATGACAAATACTCAACAATTAATATAAGTGAAAGCATTTAATAAAATTCAAACTTAAAGAAAAAGACTAAACAATTTTGTATATGCAACTCTATAAAAGATGTTAGCTGTATTTATGATAAAAATTGTGTATATTTATTTATTTTATTTATTTAAATTTTTTTGGGGGGTGGGGGGGTCTATTTCACACAATAAGTCCTTCAAAGTTTCTCTTGATAAAAATTGTAGTTTAATGTGTTTCAAAAATTGTGGGCAGACCAAAAATATACAGTATGTTTTATAGTGAGTGCTTCAATACTGACATTTTGGAAGACATTTGAGGACCTCTGATAAACACATACCAAAAATGAAATGTATTTTTCCTACCTCTAAATCTAAACCTCACAGAAACTTGTTGACATTTAAAGCATTTATTAATTTTTCTTTAAGTTTTCTTTACATTTGCATTAGAATTTTGGTTCTCACAAGTATAGTAAAACCAGCACTCAGAACTTTTTTTTTTTTTTTTTTACTGTCATTTTACTTTCCATTGACTTCTGTTGTTTTTATACTGTGCTGATATTAATTTCTACCCCTCAAACCTAACTGTCAAAGAAAACCTTTGGCATTTATTTTTTTAGATTTTAATTAAATTTTTCTATTTAGTAGATTTACGGGGCTGTTTTCATCTTGGGAATCATTGACTGGTTCCTAGAATGTAGGCAAAACCTGACCTATAAACACACTGATGGCTGAAGTGCAGGGCTCCAATACACAGCCAGTTGTTGTGTATGGAAGATTACTTTCAGTGAGTGTGTGGTCAGTCACATCACGTAATTAACCATGAGGATTATAGAACGTACACGCACACAAAGGGCTTTAACTGCAGATTAGGTAGAACAGAGTTAAAGGTCAGCAAGTTCAAATGTCCTGATGAAGAAAGTGGTCAATACAAGTACCTTGAAGGTGGGCATGTGTGCTGACTTCATTGTTTCCCATTAATATTTACAACTATTTTCCATGCGATCTGGAATTTCATGACAGGTTTGAGTTGGTCATGTGAATTCATTATGTTGACCAGCTGAAAGCTGCATGGTTTGAAAGTGACTTCTGTGCACATTGCTACACCATTGACAATAGACAGTAGACCAAGCAGCTTTCTGTTGGCCAATACGGCAAATCCACGTGACCAACTCAAACCCATTGCGAAGTCCTTTAGAAGGCCAGATTGCTTTATGTTCACAGAAGCATGTTTTCAAAGAAACGTTTACAACAAAACTGATATACTAGTTTGGCCATAACTCAAATATCACACATTAGGTATAATAACATCACTATTTTTGATCCAACAATAGGATGTTTGTCTCCCAAGTGGAATGGCGCATAAAAAACATGAGGAGAACAAAAGCGATCAGTGGAGTGCTCCCACCAGCTGCATCCAAACCCTGGCATGATGGGAGAAGAAGTCACTCACCCGGCACGGGGCAACCCTCGGGGGCAGACTAGACATGTCCATCAAAAAAAAGCACCTGGAGCATCTCCCAAAATCCCCACCAGCCCCCTCCATCCATCTCCCATGCAGCCCGAGAGCTAACCCAGATGTGAGCCTCGCGGGGTGGATCAGGGCCCGGGAACGTGTGCATTCTGTTGTGACTAGTACCAGATGTGCTCCATTGACCCAAAACACCCAGCCAGTAGACATGCCACATAGGCATCACACAGACCCACCACACAATCAGCGACACACCTGTTTCCATTCACACTCCGGCCTGGGAGCCCTGCATGGCCGTCAGCGCTCACCACATGTCTGTTTTCTCTTTCTTCCTCCGTTTTCTACCCCCTCCCACTCTCTTTATTTTTTCTATCTGTCAAACTCATCTCCAAAGTGTTTACTCTAGGGGCTAATAAGAAACCCGAACAGATTTATTCATTAGAACACGGCGGCTAATGATATGAAAAGAAATAATAACTGAGTTTTCCGTCCAAACACTGAGAGTCAATTTCAGGACGTGGAAACAAGATACGGGATAGAAGAGGCCTGTTTGATTTGAAGGCTTGTTTCATGTTACTGATTCTAAATTAGCTTAAGTAAATACACCTGCGTGACCCCAGAGCCCCGCAGAGGTCAAAGTCATTCAAACATTTAAAGAATGATAATTAAATTACCCTTGGTGCTGAACAACTTTAATTTGGTAGCATCGCAAATTGTTTCCAGCCTTTTCCCCCAACAAGTGGCTCCTTCAGCCTCCTGGTTTAATATTTTATCAGCTTAGACTTGTAGCTACAAACAAGTGCTCGTTTTCAGAACTGTAAGTAATCAAAGACAATTCACCTCAATTAGATGCGCTCCAAGTTGCAGTGCGGTTTACTTTGCAAAACGGCTCTCGACCGCTCAAGCGTGAAACTGTACAAAACTAAAAATGGAATACAAGATGAAGAAGCGCTGAACTTGCCGCTATCATGATTTATAGACTGAAATAAAGTTGTCTCGGAGTGATATTAAAATAGGGCTGGGGACTTTGGGGTCCTATTTCAGTTGCTTGCGTTCAAGCTCTGGGCCCAGGTGGGGCTGCTTATGAGTCCTCTTCTGAGGTCCTAGCGAAGTGCTGCCACTGGAGCACAATAACTCTTAATTCTGAGGCCTAGCTGAGATCCAGCAGCTCTACTACCTGAGTCTGTTTGAAGAACGACATGTTTGGCCGGGTATTTAGCCATGCTGTTTGAGCTCTAACGCCCCAAGCACAGAACATGGCAGCCTGGCAAAGCAATTCAGCCCTTCTCTATGATGAAATTATTCAATTCACCAGCTGACAGGATTGGCAATTGCATTATCTACAAACTCTTTGACCTGTACGATGAACGAGTTCCTTAAAAATGTCCCTTTCTGTTCCCCTACAAAGTTCACAATGATAAACTACACAATAAGTTTCTGCGAGTTGCCTGCTAACGCTCATGAAACTACAATCACACAGACTTATATTCTCCCTAAAAACATACAGTATGACTTGAAGAAGATTCACCATCCTCTTATAATGACTGTCAACACACACACACTGACACACAAAATGCGCGGCTACATAATATGGTCATCACTGTTTTTTCTCTTCATATTTCAGAGGGCATGAGGGCTGAGGGGTGTTGCTCTGGCTTTGATTTTGCTCTGTGCTGGAACATTTTTTTTATGTTGCATTAAAAATTAATAACGATTAACCCAGTTGAAGCTCTGCACAGGCTGAGTTCAAAGAGCTGTGAGCCCAGAGCAGGCTCGCTCGGTTAAACTCCATCTGGGATTATTGCACTGCAGCGCAATACATAATCCGCTCTATACCTACAAACTGGGCTGAAAACTTGTGGCATGGTAGAAATTTGCTAATTTCCAAGTGCTATTCTTTCAGAAGCATCCTATTTAGCACTTTCCCTCTTATCTCTCTCTCTGTTCACCTGAATCTGACCTCTTGATCCACTGTGAGCGTTCTGTAACATGGCATGTTCAGCCCAAGACTGGACACCTCAGAGATCAAAAGAAATCTCCTCTGAGCTGCAATTACCCAGACCTAAAATCCCTCCAAGCCCTTTCGCTCTTTCTCTTTATTTCTTTCTCGATCCCCCCTTCGCTGACCCCCCCCTGAAGCGGGTGGCTTCAACACATTTGGCCCCAACAAAAAAAAAAAGCCTTTGTTTACATGGAGTGACCATGAAGAGTTTGAAAGCAGCCAAATGCTGTCAGAAGACGTGCATGTTCTGCAGAGCTCGGAGTGCTTGCATGTGTGGGTGTGTTAACACATGATCCCATGACCCACTCACTGAGATTTCACCACTAAAGGCACGTTAAGACCTCCAAACGAGGCTGTGTGAGTGTGAGAATGTTTATGCATTACAGTGGATGAGTTCTGTGAATATCAAAGACATACATGATGAATAGTCTGCGAAGTGAAGCATAACTATATGCTTTATTTGTGCAATAAATGAAAAGAGAGAAATACAAATCCCCTCTGGGAATATTCCTACTACTTGGAATCAACACTTCTATATGGCTCTTGTTTTCTTGTCCTGGTACGACATGATGGACTTACATCATCTGCATACAATGTAGCTTGTGTTTTTGGGTCCCATTATGGTTTGACATGGACTTTTATGTTTCTGCATTGTTTGTTGTTCTGGAATCAGGCAAAATGAAAACACATGAGGTGCGGAGCGATTTATTCGTGCTCCGGCAGTTCACTGCGTCTGACAATGCCAGTAATCTCTGCCAAACCATTCCACAATACTCATAATCAGCCGTCATCTCTTCCTTCTTTCATATCCCCTGCCTGACCCCGGCCAGGGAACTCACTTCATAGAACTCTCATTGTCTTCAAGCAAAGAGCATCCGTGTCCCAGGAGCGTCAGCCTTCGAAGTAAATGGCAGAAAAACCATGAGGCTTAATACCCGGTCTACAGTCAGGGCCTTGAGCAGACAGGCTGGAGAAAGCAAGAGGGATGGGGGGTTGGTTCCTGGCATCTCCCTCTCTCCTAGACTGCATGACTGCTGCATGGTGGAAAGTAGAGGTCACGCTGTCTGCGCTCGGTCTGCAGTGATGCATCTGCACAAATACGGCCTCACTGTTAGCCATTATGTACTTATTAGTGCTGATTATCTCCTGATAGCTTCAGAGTCTGTTGGTTTCCCTGAGCTTGACGTGAGTGAGGGGCTTTGTTTAACCTCAGTGGAACATATCTTCTGACCCTGTAGGTGACAGGACAGAGAAATTGTGGAGAATGCTTGCAATATGGGCATCTGCAGGCTAACCAGGGTACAGTAGAAACAGTCTACTTCAGTGTGCTTCTCTTGGTAAGGTGTGATATCAGGTTCAGTGACATAGCAGGGTCCAAGATGAAGAAAATAGAGAAAATGCAAACTCTTTAAATTTATATGTTCACATCTATCGATACCATTTAAAAGGAAAGTTCAAATGTAATGACTCTAAAATGTCATGGAGTGTAATCACCAAGTTAAAAAAGGACGTTTTTTTTTGTTTTTTTACTATACTACTATGCCATATACTACTACTCAAAAGTTTGAGTTGGTAAGATTTCTAATGTTTCTGAAAGAGGACGTCTCTTATACTCACCAAGGCTGCATTTATTTGATTAAAAATACAGTAAAACTGTAACATTGTGAAATATTATTGTAATTTAAAATAATTTTCTATGTACTTATATTTTAAAATGTTACATATTCCTGTGATGGCAAATCTGAATTTTCATCAGACATTACTCCTTCAGAAAATCATAATATGCTCCTTTGAAACTCAAGAAACCTTTATTATTATCAATGTTGAAAACATCTGTGTTGCTTAATACTTGTGGAAACATTGATACTTTCTTTTCTTCTCAGGATTCTTTGATGAACAGAAAGTTAAAAATTACAGCATTAAAATACATTTTAAAAATAAACAGTGAAGCACATAGACCACATCGCAAAAAGAGTGTTTTATATTATTCAGGCTTTTTGAAGATGAAAGTTAAAAATATGATAAGGTCTTAAACTAGAATTTTATAGACCCTCATTTTAAACACCCTTTAGATCCCACTGGTTGCCCTTCCTATTCTCCTAAAAAAAAAAAAGCACAACTTTTGAGGTGAAAAAGGCAACAAAAAATAGTCAACCGAAGCTGTTCCATTACATATTCCTTTTATCTTTGCTCTTCCATTATGCATTTTGTGGTGTTATAAAACATGGACAAGACCAGCCTTTCTCTCCACAAATGCTCCCCCAGAGTCCTCACAGATCTGGCCTGGCAGACATATTCAATTTACAGTTATCATTGCTCTCACTTCCTGCTCCATACTCACACACACTCAGTCTAAGATGTCTCTGCTTGAGGTACCAAGCGATTTTCCGAAATCCTCATTTTTCCCTGGGTAGTTTACCAAAGTGGGGGACAGTGGGTATTTGTGTCAGGTCAGAAGTGAAACAGAGACCTGACATGAGTCTCTGGCAGTGAAGACAGGTGACCGTGGTCCAGCCTGCCAGATGAGAGCACACTTCATAAAGGGTAAGAAGTGTGGCAGACCCCCCGTGGCTGGAGCTGTGATGAGTCTTGGTGTTGTTATGTTAAAAAGAATCCCTGTGGCTGGATTTGCTGCTCTCTGATAAGAGGAGCAGAAGGTGCTTGTCTTGGGCTGAGGGTGAAACTTAGCATACACTCTCCTTGAAGGGAAAAGGGGTTGCGAGAATGACTTTCACACTCCTGTTTTAATATCATATAAAGCCGTTGTTTTGAACTTTGAGAGGCTGTGGCCTACTAGTTATTTTATATCACTTATCACTCTGGCATTCCAAACATCACATCAATAAACATGATTGAAAACCATGTTTGAATCTTAATTACCAGGGACAATGACATGTAAAAGTCATTTTCAAATAAATTTAAAACACATGCAAACAACAACAACAACAACAACAAATAATAATAATAATAATAATGATAATAATAATAAAACAATTTAAAAAAGTTTAAAAAAGTTTTAATTTTATACATTCAAAAATAACTTATGAGATGTAAACATCCAGTAAAAAGCGGGAAAAAAAGAAAAAAAAATCCTTAAAACACAAATATCATGAGTTATTAACTGATAAACACTATAAATTTAAACACATAGCTTTTTACAACCAGAACTAACCTTGCCCTGTCATAAAAGGTCAAAAGGTCAAATTATCTAATATTTTAATATACTATTTATGCATACACACACACACACACATACTAAAAGTGACACTAAAGTACTTAGCTATAAATTATACAAAAATGCTATTGTTTTTAACGTTCTATTCATCAAAGAATCCAGGAAAAATGTACCAAGGTTTCCACAAAAATATTAATCAGCACAGCTGTTTTAAATATTGATTGAGCAGCAAAAATCAGCATAATAGAATGATTTCTGAAGGATCATGTGACACTCCAGTCTGGAGTAATGGCTGCTGAAAATTCAGCTTTGCCCTCACAGGAATAAATTACAATATAAAATATATTAAAATAGAAAACAGTCATAATAATGATGACTGAAGACAATATAATTTCACAATATTACTGTTTTTACTTTGTGTTCAATAAAAGAATGCAACCTTAGTGAGCATAAGAGACTCCTTTGAAAAACATTTTGAACAGTATAAAATCATGTTCATCATAACAGTGGCGTATTGAAGTCATTTTATGTTTAAAAAGCATTTTGAGGGTCACATCATTGACTCACCATCCTGTAACACACATACCAGCATTAAAGTGCAGCTTAGCCACATTTACTAAATGAGACTCCTTTCTAACTAAAAAAACATGACATTTATGCCATTTACGCTCTCACAGCCAGCTGGATTTTGAACCCAAGCCATGGGGTGCTCGAGGGATCAGGCAGACAGGCCAAACCTTGTTGATTTCTCTGGTTTGGGTCAAGAGGGCTATAAATTGGAGCTGGTGTGAAAGGTAAACACACAGCCCTCTGGCTGGATTAGACAGAAGGGGCAAGGACAATGTGGTAACCCCTAATCCCCTGAGTGCTGGACCGCAGGTGCCCAGACAATCAAAGAGAGAGAGGTGAAGAAGAAAGAGAGAAGGATAGGGCTTTAAAGGAAAGATGCACTTTCCCCTCAGAGATCCATATATACACAAACATACGTATTATATCGAGAGGGCGGGGAGAGATAGAGCGATAAATTGAGATAAGGTCTTGGTGAGGTTGAACCTTTGAACTCTGGCTAAGGAGGGGCTCAACCCTATTGAACCCTGGCTGTATTTGTAGTTGTCTTCAAAGAGGACATGATTACGGTTACAGAGCTAATGTCAAAGAGATCATCCAACATTTTGGGTGACACCTGAATAAGGGTACTATTGACATTTACTGGGTAGATAGTAAGCAGTAGCAAACAGCTAATCAGGTGCCTGTTTCTTTCACTTTTTACTGGTATGTTGGTTTATCAGTGAGCAGAGCTGTGGAGGCAATATTCAGACGGAGCCGTTTTTCTTGTCTGCCCTCTGCAGACCTCTCTCACTGATACCCAGACAAAGGTCATGAACCCCAAGAATGGTGCACTATATTTTCACTTTTACCTGCTTATGTGAATGCACACACATATAGCACACAGACATGTTCAAGGTTTCATCCTGCTCTTGCCAGTAGAGAGTGTGAGTGTAGATCAATGGCTTGCGTATTGATTAGATCGGTTGACGAGCACCAGGTGCTCTTCCATTGGCTGACCACCCGAAGGAGAAGAATTCATTATACTTGAAGAGCATGCACTGCATTGAAAATAACTCTTACAGATATAGCAGGATACAAATGTATTAAATGTAAAGCAGTACACTGATAATAAAAAGAAATGTTTCTTGAGCACCGAAATCAGCATATTAGAATGGTTTCTGAAGGATCATGTGACACTGAAGACTGGAGAGTACTGGTTGCTGAAAATTCAGCACAGGTAAAGAGTAATGCTGCATTCACATCATGTCGTAATTACCGTAATTCCGAGATGACAACACGTGACGTTCAACTCGGTACTGTTCACGTCCTCGGACTGGGGATTATCCGTTTCTATAGCGACAGTCAACAAAATGAACCCACGTGAATGCTACTGGCAGCTGTAAAATACAATACAAGTAACAGTTGCTATGCAAATGCGTTATTATTACACTTTATAATTATTTCTTTAGGTTGTTATTACATGGATAGCCTAGATATCTAACTCTGTGCTGCAAATCTTTTGTTTATGTTCACATTACTTTTGTATAAGACATCTACATTGGCAAAAGTCAATTATACAAATTTTAAAACATAAATATTACGAAATAACTGCTTAATTACATTTTACTACTGGAAGCACCGCCAGGTACCCTGGTTCCACGTGAGGTGCAGCGATCACGTGGTACAAGCCGTAGCTCTCAGAAAACTCCCAGTTCACAAGTTGTAATTACGAGTTCCATGAGGACGTGAATGCTTTTTTAAAGTTGGTATCTCGTAATTACGGTAATTACAATATGGTGTGAAAGCACCTTAATTCACAGGTAAAGAGCTAAACAGATAAAGAGCTAACACTGTGTCTTGACCAGACATGACATGACAAATTTTGTCTGTCCACACAGACAAATGTAAAAATGGAGCATGACATAACACAATCAGTAAAAAACAAAAACAAAAAAAAAACACAGCCAATCAGAACACTTCTCTCTGCTCACATGCTCTGTCACACCCACAGAGTGTTGCATGTTTGTTATCGTTTTCCTGAGGAACTTGAGAGATTTTTGCATCTGAAAGGGAAACTCCTACAAATGCCTATTCAATAAGGTCAGGTGCAAAAATAACTGTCCACGTTTTTTCAGTGCTAATTCTTCACTGCGCTCCTTTAGCAAATTCTGACTGTACAATTTTAACGCCAAAAGATGGTTTGCGCTGGTGCAGTCTGTTAGTAAATCTGGTCCCAAGTCAGTGACAAAAACATGATGTCAGCTTTATTTAACATGTAAGAGATATCTTTTTTTTTTTTTTTTTTTGCTCGTTGCATTATCACATGACGTCTGGTTAAGTTGGCATGATTTATCAATAAGCTGAATGACGAGGTTAATGTTTCACTGCAGGATAAACGTAAAATGGTAAAAAGTATTGACAGCTTCTTTTATTCATGTCTCCCCAAGTAAACTCAAAAATTGAAAATTTTTCTACTGTAGTAAGATTTTTCTGCGCTTTCTTTACTGACTTTAAAAATCCAAACAAAATCTAAAACCTAGATTTTATTGAGAATAAAAAACAGAAATCTATAAAAACAGACGTTAAGCTGCGAGAGAACAAATTTGACTCCTTTGATGAATCCCAAAGACATAAAGACAGTGAAGTTTATTTTAGTTTATTTTAATCAATCAGATTAAGGCAAACCCCTCCTCATCCACATTCCTTCTGTTTTTCAATGGCAGCGTGGTAGGGGTGCATGCTCTCCGTTAAGTACTTTAGCCTGCTGGGAGCCGCAGGGGGCCAATAAGCAGATTAGGCCTGATTAAACTTGTATCAGTGGAATAGGAGCCGGAGACCTGCCAGGACAGTGGCACTCCTCCACTCCTTCTCTTCCTCTATTTTCCCCTCATTCTCTCCATCAGGCATCTTTGGTTTATCTACCATTTTGGCGGAGAGCCAGATGCCATCAGCGACAAGTGAGTGTCATCAGATACTTGAGCGATACAGACGAGCTGTCCTACTCATGTACGCAGACACTCACTTGGAGATACGCGCATCCAAGATTTGGCTGTCACCCCAGGGGCGCTATAGTTTTTGGGTCAAAAGTGAGGGGCGGAGAGCGAGAAAGAAAAGTAAGTGTGAATGAGGGAGAGAGAGGGAGATTTGGGTTATCTTTTTAGGAAAAGGTGGTGCCCTGGGGTCAAGTGAGGTTTACTAAAATTAGACTGGCATGCTAGGCTCAGTGTTTACTGCTTAGGATCAAGGATTGTGAGGAGGACAGAGTGAGATGAACTGACTGAAAGGTGTCTTTCATAGCCTGCCTGCTGAA
>NW_015546072.1:331715-332452 GCF_001515605.1 Sinocyclocheilus anshuiensis | reverse complement strand
GAACTAAAGTTATTCGGTTGCATATACACCTCATAAACTAACTTAACTAACTGCTCCTAAACTCTCTGCAAGTTTGATCCTGGTCTAGGAAATTCCCAGACAAAGAAAACACATGAAGATTACCTTTTCAGGCATGCACGAAATATTGGTACCATATCGGTTACTGGACAACATAAGAAATAATTTAACATACAGTATTGGTACATTTATTTGCCCTATTTTTAATATTTCGATTTTTAATATTTATATATTTACCTGTGCCATCACCTAACAATCAACAAGTTAATAACATTAATGATGCAAAATTTAAATTGAATATTTATAAAATAAATTAATTTTATACTGTATATTATAAAGTTGTTATGCAACATTGTAAATTCACTACAATTAAATTAACTCATTTAAAATGAAAATAAATATGATTAATATTACATTAAAATATAAAAATTCTTATAATTATCATAAAAAATAAAAATATATTAAACATTTTTATTGTGGGTGTATACACACACACACACACACACAGAAATATATTCATTCGTAATATAATTCATAATAAATTATTATCTCTGAAGTAGATACTAGTATACTGGTAAACATGGAAAAGTGTTAGGAACGCAGCAATATAAAAATACAGATAATTATGCTTGTTATGGCAGATACATTACATATATTGTTAATTAAATGTTAATTATATATATATATATATATATATATAGAGAGAGAGAGAGAGAGAG
>NW_015546072.1:305796-331446 GCF_001515605.1 Sinocyclocheilus anshuiensis | reverse complement strand
ATAATAATAATAATAATAATAATAATAATAATAATAATAATACCTATTATTATTATTATTATTGTTATTATTATTATTATTATTATCATCTGAATTTTAATATTGTTGCATTCCTAAAACTTTTCCATGCTTACCAGTATACCTTTATCTACTCCTGAGAGAAAGAAATTAACCCAGAAAGTGATTTTGATCAGACTGTTTATTAATTATCAACCCATAGTGATACTAAAACAACATCATCCTTTCCTCTCCGCCTCAGCGCTAGCTGGCAGAGGCTTGCCTCTTATCAATGTGAAAGTGTGGGGTCATCCAGAGTGGCACTGCAGGCTGAAGCTCTTAACAGAACACTGTTCCCATATCTAAGACACATGCCCTCTGGGGCCTGACATCTTGCTAAACAAACAAACGTAAAAGGCTAAAGAGTGGGAAGGAGGAGGGGGACGAGGCAAGGAGGGGAATTCCACAGCACTGGGGCCATCTGTGGAGGTGAGCCAAGCTCTGAGGCCACTACAACCCTGTGACAGATCCTCCGCACTTCAAGCTAGCGTAAATAAAGCTAGCGCTGTTGTTCTACCTCCCACCCTGGAGCTCTGACAGCTGTGTGATGATGTCGGCAGCCCTGTGACCTACAGATGAGGGCCTGAGGGAAGGAAAGCTACCTGATGGGCTGAGAGAAGAGGTGAGACAAGTGGACAGGGTTTGAGACTTATTTAAAGGTGGAGTGTATAATTCTTACGATGTTAAGGTAGTTTGTCTAACTTTTATGTGGAAAGACATATTAGGAAGTCATTTGTAAGCTGACTACCCCAAAGAGCATAAACACTGTGGCTCTTTCAAAACATTGTTTGAAATGGCATGCCAACTTTTGGCTCAAGCAATTGTGCTTGTTTGCAGAGGAACTACCTGTAATAAACTGTTTAGGAATGGAGTAGCTTAAATAAAAATGAAAGTCAGAGAAGATGTTTAGATTATTATTTTTTTGGTTCATTTGGATATGCTTTACACTTGGTTCTAATGTTAACATTAATTTATACAATATCTAAAATCAACTAATGGACAATACTTTCAGAGCATTTATTAATCTAGGTTAATATTCATTTATATATGTTCTAATACATTTGTAACATTTCAAACTACATACAATCATTTAAAAGTTGGGGTCAGAATTTTTTTTTAAAGAAGTTAATACTTTTATTCAGCAAGGACAATTTAATTGTGAACATTTGACAGTAAATGTGACAACAACAACATTTATAATGCTACAAAAAGTTGTATTTCAAATAAATGGAATATATTTAAGCTTTCTATCCATATAACGCTTTTTTATTAATTTGGTTACCGCAAAAAAAAAAAGTAAGCTGCACAACTCAACATATTTCTTGATCATCAAATCAGTATATTAGAATGATTTCTGAAGGATCATGTGACACTGAAGACTGGAGTAATGATGCTGAAAATTCAGCTTTGCATCACAGGAATAAACTTTATTTTTTTTTGGTCAAATAAATGCAGCCTATAGGTGAGTAGGAGACATTTTTCAAGAACATTTAAAAAATCTTACCAACCCCAAATTTAGTGTAATTAGTGTAAATTGGTCTAAAACAACATTAGCTAATGTATAATGAATGAGTTAAAAAATTTGAAAATTATCACTAACCTAAATAATTAAGTGCTGTAAAAATTAACTCGTGTTAAAAAATGCTTTAACTAATGTTTACAAATTAAACCTTATAGTAAAATGTTACCAACTGAACCAGTGGTGTCAGTTTGGGGTAGAACCATCTGTTTGTCCAATTACTGGCAGAGGGGGACCGTGTTCAGGAAAGCTGTTTTGTCACACCTTAACTTACACTTTAACGTTTATTATAATTGCGTCTAACCTTCATCTTTCTCCTGATAGTCAGTATTCTTTTCTTTCTCTCTCCTTCGGATGCACTACAGTGTCAGGAAAGGTAGAAAGTGTGGGAATAAAAGTGATGGGTGAGTGCATAAGGCCTGACAACTGTTTTACTCTCTCTGTAAAGCCATTAGACAGATAGATGGTGGACCTGTTGGAGGAGTGCACAGTGAGAGAGACGGGAAGAAGACAAGTACGGATAAAGCTTGAAAAGGATGGCAGAAAGAAGACATCTCTCTTATTCTGATGTCATAACAAAACATCACTGTAGGAAGTCGCGCATGTTACATTAGCAGCAGAACGAGAGTGAATATTGTGACTGTGTGGCTGTAGGTCATCCGTTCATAATGCTATTTAGATAAGATTCAACCAGACTCTTCTAAAACATCCACATCAGTCCGTCTCTTTCTCTCTCTCTCTCTCTCTCTCTCTCACACACACACACACACACACACACTCACTCATGCATTGTGACCTGCAGTTGACCGTTTGAACCCAGGAGTGTGGGTCAGAGGGGTCCTGTGCAGAAAGGTCACATTGTGGTCATGTTGTCCTGCCTGAATGCAAAGGCCACTTTATTGCAGTGATTTACACAATTAACAGAAACAGTTGGGGGAGAGTGAAAGGAAGGAAAAAAGCTAGCAAGCAAGCAAGAGATGGTGGGCAGCCTCTTGTTCTCCACTCCCCTCAGCCCTGCCACACATTCACAATCCGTTCTCGGATATAAATTTTAGATGTCCGACAGACCCCCCTTCCAACTCCCTTCACTCCAGTTAGGGAGTCATATAAAAAAGAGAGAGTGTGTGTTTGAGAGAAAAACGAAAAGAGAGAAACTATTAATTTCCCATACTCGACCCCAGCCGAGCCAAGGTTAGGCTTACCCCCCTCTCCTCCATTTATTCAAACAATACAGACAGGCCAAATGTTCCCCTGTTTCAGAATCAAAAAGAAAAGCCAGCTGATGAATTGTCAAGGCAGAACGCTTTCATGAGTAATGAATTATATTAATGACTGGCGACTCTTACAAAAACAAAGCTCTTAAATCACGCAGTGACTTGGGGCTTTTGTGGAGGTCATTTTCTTTCCCCATTCCCTTCGGCATTCGGACCATGAACCATGATGAAAGAGAAAATTAGTCTTTCACTTTAGAAAAAAAACAGACCAGAATGATTCCATAACTCTCCATTCTTGTTCCTCTGTGTGTATGTATAGGCCTATACTAGATGCATGGACATATCTTAAAGGGACAGTTTACCCAAAAAATCTGCCATCGTTTACTCACCCTCGAGTCACTCCAAATGTTGGTGATCAAACAGTTTAAGTTATCTTTGACTTTGATTTTATAGACATATGTTCTACAGATGAAAGAAACTAATACAGTTTTGGAAAGACATAAGGGTGCGTGTATGATGACTTTCGTGAATTGAACTTTTAGGTAAACCTTCACTTTAATGCTGTTTATTAGTTTGTTAACAGTATTTAAAACACAGTAAGGAGGTTTTTCAACTTTGCGTCATGTCTAAGAACACCAAAAATCACTGTAATCCACCAATTCAGATGGCTTATTGCTTATATAAAATTATTCACTGAAGAAGGCTTACTGCCGAAACGTTTGATTGTTCTCTGCTGCAAATTTAAAATAAATCTAAAAGTGATTAAGAAGATTAAGCGAGTGCGGACCCCTTACTAGATTATATAAAATGCCAATAACTGCAATATGATAATTTACTTTTATGATATTATAATATTTATTTATTTATTTATTTATAATTTATTAATTTTATTGTACTATTATCCACCAAGTATTCTCATTCATTACCCTAGACTAGAGGTGTTCACACTGACAACAATTTGGTTGACAAAATGACCAAACATCATTACTTTTCAATAAGAATTGGCAATTTTGTAGTGACATAATTGATAGAGATCACTGGAGATGATGAACTCAACTTTCTGCAAATAAGAAGTGTTAAAATAGTAATGGCTATTAAAAATATATATTATTTGCGGTTACTAATCAAGACAACTTACCACATTATAAAAAAGGAAAATGTCACTTCAGTGCTTTTGCCAGCATTTTATAATGACTCCAAACACAGCTCATCCAATCAGAATGTCATCTGCATATGTTTTAAATATTGTGCAGTGCTTAATAACTAGTAACCACACAACAATAACAGAAATCTCCCAGGAAAAATAAACTGATACAATACTCCCACTTTTGTGTCAGTTCCAAATGTCACCTAACATTCAGTATCTGGACAGAATCCAAACCATTCTGTTTAGACTTTATTGTGCTGGTAGACTCCAGGGTGGACTGACTTCTGATTGGTGCTTTAAACATTTGGCAAAAGCATAACTCACTAAACCTCACTAATCCTAACAGCATCTCACGGCATACCCCTGTAAGCATCTGCTTATTACCTGTAAAATAATCCAATCAAAATCCTCCCAAGTCTCTTGGCAACCAACAGCAGCAGCCGTCAATCACCTGGTGGCTAACACAATCCATGTGGGGTCGCCAATGAAAATGTGCATGTAATTCCGAATATTTACAAATCCTAGTGAGACATGTCGACGTGTTTATGCTTAAATTTCACATTTACATTCCAATCAAACACGTAAGAGAAGTTAAAAAAATAAAAATAAAGGAAATGTGTCCTTGTTAAAAAGATATTAAAGAGCTATCCTCTGCCCTTGATCCAACCTGAGGAGAGTAAACCCTCACCAGCAGGGTGAAATGAACCGCATAATTGAAAAATCCAGTGTGCAATCCAAAACTAAGTGGGTCTCCATGAAAAAATATCACCATGCAACAAATTTAATAAATAACTTCTGGGCGGGCTGTGAAAGGACTCCAATGTTTCCAGGGGCCCCGGACAGGGGTGTGTTTATGTGTGCACGTGTGTGTTGTGTGCGCATTGGGCGGAGGTGACACTGACTGTGTTGTCAAGCGTAAATCCCATCGCTGAGGGGCCAGTGAGATGAGTGTCCATATATCAAAGGATGCAGCGAAGGGGGCTGTCATTTGATCAGCCTGCAGGAAATTCGGGATTCCAAGCAGATGAGGGTCTGAAACTGAGAGGGCTGCAAAGCCCTGAGCCCTGGAGCTCTGTGGCCTGAAGAGCACCAGCTGTTTTCACTCACCCAGCCGGAGGACTTGAACTCAACCTGCAGCGTGACGTGGACAGCGAGAGGGGGTAATGAGTATCGGTGATGGAAGAAGCTAACGACAGTGTTGATTGCATGTGACACGTGTGCAGGTTAGTGACACAGCTATTAATGTGTGTTAAAGGTATGGTTCACCCAGAAATGAAAATTCTGAAATTTACTTATCCACACGTTGTTCCAAAACAGGGGTGGCGAACGTCGGTCCTGGACAGCCACAGCCCTGCAGAGTTTTGCTTCAACCCTAATCAAACACACCTGAACAAGCTAATCAAGGTCTGAATGGTTACTAGGAAGCTACAGGCAGGTGAGTTTTAATTAGGATTGGAGCTGAACTCTGCAGGGCTGCGGCTCTCCAGAACCGGAGTTCGCCACCCCTGTTCCAAAACATGCATCATTTACTTCCTTTGCGAAACACACACAAACACAACAATATGTTTTTTTTTTTTTTTGTCCATACTATGAAAGTCAGTGTGGTTTTGAAGATTTTTGATGTTGGTAACCAAACTGTTTTGGTGACCAATGACTTGACCACTGAACTGAATGAATAAATGAATGAAATCCAGAATATGTTCGTTTGTGGTCATGCGGGAGAAAAACATACAGGTTTTTCAATGACATGAGGGTGAGTTTTTATTTTGTGGGGCTAAACTATCTCTTTAAAGTAACAAATTAATCCAAAAATGGATTATTTACCGAAGTCTTTATGACTTTCTGTTTTCCACTAAACACACACACACACACATATATATTTTGAAAAATATTTAAGTTGTTTTTGTCCAAGTCGATGTATTTCAAAACAATACAGTAAGATAATATTATGAAGAATGTCAGTTACTAAACCATTTTGGTGGCCATCGACTTCCGTTGTATGGGCAAACAAAAACACTGACATGTTTTCCAAAAATTAAAGATATAGTTCCCTCAAAAATTTTTATTCTGTCATGATTATAAGTATCGCTTTTTATTTCTCCTCTTTCCTACTACAAGGGGGTCTGAATACTTTCCGTACCCACTGTATATATATGTATGTATGTGTGTATGGTTGTACATACACATATATGTAGTTGTTTTTTTTGGTGTTTGGCTTAGTGTTATGTTAGAATCATTATTATACTCTTATACCTTTTGTTCTTTAATATTTTAAATAGTTTTTAGCTTTATTTTTTGTTTTTCATTTAAATGTTAAGTTTTGAAATTTTGTTTTATGCATCTGTCATTTTTATTTAATTTCTTCATTTTTAAAATGTGTATAAGTAGTATTTATAGAGTTTTAGCTTTTAGTTTTGGATGTTTTTAGTTGTTTTAATACTACAATTGATTGCTTCTGTTGTCCTCATTTGTAAGTCGCTTTGGATAAAAGTGTCTGCTAAATGACTAAATAAAATAAAAATAAATAAATAAATAAATAATTTACTCACACTCATGTTTTTCCAAAACGTGTATTACATTCTTCTGAGGAACACAAAACATATTTTTTTGCTCAACTGTTTGGTTACCAACATTCTTAAAAATATTCGTTTTCCACAGAACATACTGATTTAGAAGAACATGATTGTGATTTTTTTTTTATAGTAGATCATCAAACAAATTTAATGTAAATGAAAGCAACATTACCAACAAAAACACATCTGCTTTTATGGCCAAAACCCTGCTGTGATGCATGTAGGTGGACATGACAATGAAGAAGAGCAAAAGAGGATCGAGTGAGACAGATGAGGATGGAGGACGGAGGAAGAGCTGTGCGACAGACGCAGGGAGAATGAAGTGAGAAGGCAAACGAGCATAAGAGAAAGAAGAGGGAGAAGGAGGTTGGCATATAAACGATTACTCCCAAACCTGAGCTGACAGCTGGACCGTGACCTTCCTGCTGTTGGAGCAAAGCTCTGGCTTCATTTACATTACTGCCATGCCAAGTCATTTAGACTCCATTCTTATTCTGACCCGATATTGTGCTGATTCCCCCCAAAGGCTTAACAGTCCTAGTTTAGAGTAATAGCTTACACTGAGGTGCTATCTGCATTACAGGCCATGGCTCTCATAGCCCTCCTCCCAGCTAGTTGACAGAATTAGCTTCAGAGTCATGTTCCACAGTTAAAGATGGTGTCTTTGGATGAGTGAAGTAAAGTTAAAACACTCTCTCTCTCTCTGTGTGTGTGTAATAAACAATCAATGGTCTGTGTCCAGTAAAACCAAGGTGAGGTCAGAGGGGATCAAAGGTCGACACCTGTCTTGTCAGTCAAAGTTTGTAGGTATCTGTGTGTGTATATGCAGGATATTTGTGAGCTCCTACACACACATGAACACAAAAATGTTTCAAAACATTTCATGAAAAACATTTACTGAAAAGACGCTAATAAGTTACACATTCATAACATGTGACCCAGTGCTGAACTCCTGCTTGTGGGCCGTGCGGTCGTACAGAACTAGATAACTAAAGATAAATAACTAATTAACAGTAATGTTTTACAAAAATGCAGTTGTTTAGGTCTACGCAGTGCGCATTACATGGTGTCTACAATGCAACATGAATGAATTATCATTTAATCTATCTATCTATCTATCTGTCTGTCTGTCTGTCTGTCAGTCAAATTAAGTCACTATAAAATAATTTTTAAATTATTTGTAATCATTTTTTAAACTATATTTAAAAATGCTTTAAAAAAAAAACAAATTCTAAACTATTACAAATAGTACAAACATACTGCAAAAAGTCAATAATAAATAAAACAATTATATTAACTTCTAAAGCTACTTTTGTCTCTCGAAAGCATTATTACAACAATGCTAAATCTTTGAATCATCACTATTTGTTTTTCTGAAAAAAAAAATCAGAATCATTTTCAATATATACACAGTTAATCTGCATATCACACAATGAATTTAATTAAAAATACAGCTGACAGTCCTACTTACTTTGTTACTCCATTACAGTAAGCACCATAGGACAGAGAAGGGTGGCACCAGGTCAGTTGGTGCAATGCCGAGAAGATGATTCAGTCTCAGTGTTGTCCTCACATTTCTCTGCGAGATGGATTTATGGCGCATTTCACACTTTGCTGCCACTCTGAGAGCCATAGCTCCATTCAGAGCACCGCCATTTTAATTAGGAGCGTTTGGCTCCATTTCATTGAGTAGAAGGGAAGAAATATGCCCTGCTCCTCCACTGCTGCATGGCATTAGGATGGGAGGATACGTGTAAGACGAAGTGAGTGGGATACAACTATGTGTGTATGTGTGTGTGAGAGTTTTTCTTTTGCAAGTAAATTAATGTGGTGAAGTGTGTGTGACAGTAGGTAATTTGTGTGAGTGTGAGATCATGAATGACTGTGTGAGCATGTCATTCTTACACAGGATGCAGAGTAATAATATCCAAAGTTCAAATAAAAGTTATATAGTTCATATCTTCACACTGATGCATTCAGTAGTGACCAAAAAAATAGACGGAATAACATTTCGAAAATAATTTCAAGCAATTGTAGCAATAGCCAACAATACATTGTATGGGTCAAAATCATCGATATTACTTTTATGCCAAAAATCATTAGGATATTAAGTAAAGATCATATTCCATAAAGATATTTAGCAAATTTTGTAACATAAATATATCAAAACTTAATTTTTGATTAGCAATATGCGTAGCTAAGGACTTAATTTGGGCAACTTTAAAAGTGATTTTTTCAATATTTGGATTTTTTTTTGCACCCATTCCAGATTTTCTAATAGTTGTATCTCAGCCAAATATTGTCCAATCTTAACAAACCATACATCAATGAAAAAATTGACCCTTATGACTGGTTTTATGGTCCAGGGTCACATATAGGTATTCCACTTGAGCATTCTCCAGTTTCCTGGTTATTCATTTTCATCCTTTCTGGAACAACAAGTAGATGGTCTGCTTTCTTCTAATTGCCTTTGCTCGGACAGACTCAGCAGTGTATTGCAATGAAAACAAACCAAACACACTCTCTTTGTATAATATGTATTGTATATGGGAAAACACAGTTTTTCTACTCCCCCAAATGCCAGATTACAATCATGGATAGGTTCGGAATTATTTATTTATTTCTTTATTTAAATTCCAAGCTTATTCAAATATATCAGATACTGGTAAACAAGTCAAAAAAAGCTGTAAGTAAAAATAACATTTTGATACATACAAATGTGTTATTTTAATACATAAATGTGAGGTATAATCCATACTGTTTGCAAATGATTTTTGGAAAGTTTCTAACTTAAAATAAAACTAATAATCTAACCTACTCACTTATACTCTGTGCTCCAGCATGGCTGCTAATACGAGTGTCATGTGACAAGCTCTTTGCAGCACAATGGAACTGGGAAGGTGAGACATTCTATGATAGCGCATTAAAAACGCAAAGCGGGGGAATCTGTCTAAACATTTTGAACTGACGTGTGAAAAGGTTCACAGACTTATGACTATGTTTTGCTGCCAGTAGGGAACAGACTTATATGTGCAGACATGGTGTATCTTAGGTTACAGAACTTGATGCATTTCAGTCAGTCTAGAGCAATCAGAGGTTTGATGATACACAAATCAATGTGAGCCCGCTGGCAGTTGCACAAACATAATGCATCAAGATCTGTTTCTCATCAAAATGTGCAATTATCTGTTCCTCTTAACACACATGTAAATAATGGCATGCTGCACATATGTTGTCCATAGCCCAAGTCTACATCTGGTCTAAGGTCAATTTTTAAATGTCATGCCATTGATTTGGAAGATCCCGATATTATTGACTGCTTGCCTTTGTGGCCGCTTCAGCCACCTCTTGACCTGCTGGGCCAAGATCACTATTACACTGTCAGACCACATAATGGAAGCACAACACAAGGGCTCACTCGTCTGAGCGTGATTCATTACGGAAAACAATGCCATGAGCAGAGGCGATCATTATTTTACTACAGAAAAAAAATACTTCCCGAAAATGCAGTTTCTGTCATGGTGGCTTGGTTACTTTCAAATCAAACGCTAAGTGACTTTTATAACAGTAGGATGGGAAAGGGTTTTTATGTTCCCTTACCTCTTCAAGTGGTAGTTCTCATAGCTAGTCGATGATGCTACAGAAAGTGGTTTCCTAAGAAGAGCCCTCCTCTGGGTGTCTGAGGCAGCAGTCCTTTGGCCTCCTCTGGTTTGGCCCAATTATTTGTAATGTGCCGTAGAGTAAACTATTATTCTTAGCCAACCTCAGCAGTAATGTTTCAGTACGCTCCATATACAAACTAGTAAATTAGTTGATGACAACACACCTGAAGTGTCTCATTCATGTGGGGCAGCTCATCAGAGACATCATTTGGATCGCTCTGGATGGGTAATAAATCAGGATTTTCTACTCTCACAGCAAAGCTCAGAGTTTTGTTTTCAATTAAAATCAGAGAACGTCAGACAACACATTCTACTGCCTTGAAACAAATGCAAAAAAGATTATTATTATCAGATTGAGGTTATGATGTCGCATCGCAACACAATGGACTATAGGCCAGTTATAAGCTTGTGAAATGGATATGGAAAGAAACCAATATAGGCTTACTGGAAACACAGTATGTGCCTCTACCTACGTTTTTGCAAAACTCTAAAAACGTACCTATTGATACAATTCACAACAGTTTCTAGCCAAAATGAACACTAGAGGCAGTAACACACCAACAACTTTTATTCATTTTGACATACATGATCATTACGGGGCAGAATATTGTTTATGTAATACTTAATTTTGCATGATTCCTTGCACAATACTATGTTATGACATCAAAACATTTTTTTTCTATTTTACACTAATACATCTTGGCATCTGTATTACATAACCAGCTCCATATGTATGGCTTTTCTGACATAGTAAACATGTTCAATGGCTCACCTGGTACAGCATTACACTTGCAATGCAGAGTGCTTGAGTATGAGTCCCGTGAAAAGAGTTCAAAGGTTTGTAGAAGCAGGCTAAACTGGCATGGTTACTTCAGCAAATGCATTTTTATCTCCCATTTGATAGGGATTGATTAGGTTTAGGGTAGGGTTTAATGTAGTCAGCTCGTAATTTTTCAAACACAATAGTGCATTTACCTTTCAGCGCTATTCACCGGATGTTTAATTTCTGAACTGTCATGATACGTACAAAAACCAACTTAATAAAGTACTTGAATTTTTAGCGGCACTCACTGGACTGGAAATTTCACTTTGAAAGTTTTGTGAAATGTTCAAGAACCAACATAATGCCATTTTACAGAAATGTTACTACAGGTATGTTTCTCTACTGAGCCTGGGTTGAAATATACACAATTCTGACTTATAAAGACACTTTTTCGAAAATTCTATTAAATGACTTACTCATCCACCACAATAACAAGGTATTTTAGGGTGTGCTACATGCTATGACAACTGCACCAAAGTCCCAGTTTCTCTTTTAATGCGATTCCCCTCTCCTCAATATAAGACAAACTATGAGAGGAGGCATGATTTTTCCCATCATGGCCACCAAGGGCTTCTCAATGCTCACTGTATTCAGTATTTTCCCTAAACAGGCATTAGGGTCTAATTCTGCCCGCCCATGGAAGAGCAGGCGCTAAAGCCCATGTCAATTGGCAGACTCCCTGTGGGAGGAGAGAGAGAGAGAGAGAGAGAGAGAGAGAGAGAGAGAGAGAGGCTTCCCACTCCCTGTGGGATGAGAGAGAGAGAGAGAGAGAGAGAGAGAGAGAGAGAGAGAGAGGCTTCCCTACCATGCAGCGCACCCACCACCCCACCCTCTGCACTAGGCCTGTAATCACAGATTAGGGGGCGGATCAAAGGCTGGATTAAATTTGGGCCACTGGGCAAAGGCGGAGATTATGGCATGGTGGCACATCGTTCTTTTTGTCAGAGCGTGCATGTGTGTCTCAGACACATATGTGTGTGCGCACACGTGTTTGTGAGTTATCCGGTTAGCCATCCAAAGTCCAACCAAAGTTGCTCAGTTTTTCTCAACACTGGTTTCCTCAAACCTCTAGGGTGAGATTACGGAGAAAGAGGAGCATAACCTCCAATTTCCCCTGCACAGCCCTGCCATCCCAGCTAAAGGTAGGAGGCGCTGAATAGCGATAGCCAACCAATTTCTCCACTATTGTGGCAGAGCAGTGACTTTTAGCTGCGTGTAATCCTAGCCCCCTCACCCCCTTGCCTCCTAAAGGGGCTCATCACAAACAATTAAATCAACCATGAATTTCATATCGTTCACTAGAGCCTTTCAACCTTCTTCTTTTTCCTCCTCCTTTTCTCTTTTAATTCAAACTTGTTAATCAGCCTTTAGAAGCCAATTAAGTAGATTGTAACGCTCTCAATTGGATAATTTGCCTTTGTTGGGCTCTGGGTGATCCTTCTGATACAGTTTGCAAGCAGTAATTGCCCTAGCATTCCAAACAAACAGCAATGAAGAGAGACTCTAAACATGTCAGTTTGATACATTTAGCACTAATGTACATGTTCCTATTTTATATATTTTTTTCACTCTTTACATTACAAGGACAGTGGCAAGACGACAGGAAATAAAGAGGGGACAGGGTCAGGAAAGGACTTATTCTGGATATGAACTTGAGTCGCCTGAATGCCACAGCGTGAGAACCTGCGCACTACCCACCTCATAAAGTAAACCACCAAAAAAAAAAAAAAAGATAATTCAGTGGATTTCTAAAGAAAATAGTCACTTTTTATTGGTTTTACAGTCTGTGCTATATTTTTCAATTTTGCCGTGATAATTTGTGCCAATTAAATTAATACAGTTGGTTTATTCAGTGCCAAGACTGTGCAGCAGTGGGTGGATAAGGAATAAAAATCGAATTCACGCCATCTACGACATCTCGCCCTCGGCTCCTGTTCTCAAAGCCGTAGAGCCACTAAGAGAATATATATCGTAAGGTGTCTGTCGTTCTCCATCTGTCTATCTGTCTGTCTTTTTTTCTCTCTCAAAGACCCTCTTGTCACCCAGGGCTCCAACCGAACAGTGGGAGTGCACAGCCCAGCAAAAGGGCAACCATTTATCACAGTCGCCCCAAATGAAAGGACCCAAACGTCTCTCTTTCGGCTTTCCCCATTCCCTCTTTCTTCTGCTCCCTCTTTTCCTCTTTCAACATCCCGTCTTTCCCCTTTTGTCTGATCGTAACAGTCTGACTGGCGAAGAGGAGGGAAAGAAAAAAGAGGGCCGTTAGCTCGCTCAGCCCGGCTGCAGTTGGGCCAGCTCTCTCACGCTGTGGATCAAGCGGCCCTTTGTGTGTGTGGGGGTGATTTGTCAGGCGACGGTGGCAGAAGTCAAGACCTAGAGGGTGAAAGGCCCTGACCCCAGGAGTGCCTGGCCCCCAAGCTTCTGCTATAATAGAAAGGGGCCCGGAGAATGGCCGCCTGTCCAGTGCCCAAACGCCACAATGCGTCTCATCTGCATACTTCAGGTAGGGCACTTTTATTGGAACTGACAGGGGTGTGACAGCCTCAATGGTGGACCGAGTGTGTGTGTGTGTGTGTGGGAGTGTGGTGGCTAAAAGCAGCTTTTTCTCCGCTGGGCTTGGAGGAAACCAATAACAGCTAATCTCTCCCGGCATAATAAACAAAACAGTAAACAATGCCATTGTTTACACATCCAACAGGCAGTGCAGTTACTAGCCTTTTGTGACCGCTCAACGACAGAATGAAGTGTCGGGGTAGAGGCCATCAGAGAAAGAGAGAGAGGCAGTGTGAGACAAAGAGAGAGTACTGTGACAACTGACATGCTGGCCTGCCTGTTAGTTCTCACCCCGTTTTGTTCCCTTTTCATCCGCTCCAAAAAAAAACACAGAGAAACGCATTCCTCCAGCGAACTGTTTGTTTGCTTGTTCCTACCTTTCTTGGGTCAAAGGGAGACAGTAATGTTAGCCTCTCTCTCATGGACATTAGTCTGAGGGGGCAACTCTTCACTGTTTATTTGCACTTGCTGTCTGTGTAGTTTTAGTGCCTGATTTAGTGAAGGAATTATGCAAATCAGGTAACGGCACAAATTAGCTCACAAATCCCAAACATGCATGCAATTTCACTATGTTAGTGAAATGTATTCTTACATTCTGTTTGGGGAAAAAAAAATTAACGAAAAGAGACCCCTTTTTAGTTATATTCTGTCCATATGATATTGTTAATAACCTTGATGTGTAACAAATCGAGTCCTGCAACCCTTGAGACATCACCTTGCCTAATCCGCACAATCAAAAGCCATCAAATAATCACGTAATCAGTGAACAGGCCTATTGGCACAGATACAGCAGCATTGGATCCATTCTGGGCCTGACTGACATGATTATAAAGACTATGGGAGTAAAACAGCTGTCATTGGAAGCAGATGGAGCATTTTAAAGAGACAGAGGGAAGATCTTTCAGCATAGCTTCCTTGTACGATGTCTGGAAGCATTTATGATCCACAGAGGCTTCTTATTGTCAAAAGAAAAAAGGAAGGGAGGAAAAGAGAGGAACAAGGAGGGGAAATGTTGAATCATCTCAGTGCTGAGGACACTCAGACATTAAAGGGCATTGCAGACTTTACAGTGCTGTTACCCATCTCGAGAATAAAAGAGTGGCCAAAAGCCATAATGTCCATGATTAAAACACAGTTTCCTTTTCAGATCCAAACTAACATGATTTGTCTATGGAACTTAAAAGGAGCATCTTGAAGAATTATGCTGGCTGCTCTTTTTCATAAAACGAGTGGTAACTGAGGCCTCAAGCTTCAAAAAGGGTGCAAAACACCATAAAAGTGACCCATATGACTTGTACACTATGTTGCAAGTCTTCAAAATGCATATTATGGTTTTATTTAATGCATTTTTCATTAAAATCCTCTGTATATCTGAAAGAATTGTGTCAGAACCCTAAAACTATTCTGTATTTTTTTTTTAAATCCCTGAAAGTTTGAGCTAGAATAGTTTGTAATGAGTAGATGAGTTATAAAACGTGAAAAGAAAATATATTGTGCTTGTGGTAAACACAGACCTTATTTCAGCCGTTTAACCAAAAACCCACTGACTTCAAGACAACAGAATCGGAAGTGCCAAAATGCTCATTTGTTTCCGGGTTTTGGCCTACAAAAATCATCCCTGCAATACACAATAGTTTAGATAAGTCATATGGTCTACTTACATGACACTTAAATTGTGATTTTTGCATCCTTTTGAGGCTTTAAGGCTCCAGTCCATAAACTGAAATATAAAATAACCAAAAACAAAGACCTACAGGTTTGAAATTATATGAGGTTCAGTAAATTATAACAGATCTGTAGATAAATTACTCCTTTGACTAAAATTCTAGAAACTCTAGTAGAGAGAGAGAGGGAGAGAGAGAGAGAGAGAGCAAAACAAAGAGAAAGAGGGAGTGAGAGAACATCTATGGTGTCGTATACAAAAGGTGTCAGACACTTGACTGTGTGTCTCCTGCTCTCATTTGGTGTATGGAGCGGATGCATCCAGGCAGAGAAAGAGGCAGGGCGGTGCTTTCATCCTCTGCGTTTCGAGGCAAGAGTCGCTGTGTGTATGCATGAGTATGAACGGGAAGATGAATGGTCTGGAAGATAAATGCATGTGGGTTACTCTACAGTGGCCTCCCGCTCCATGTAGCCCACTACCATGACATCAGAACAGAAGGGGCAAACATCCCCTCTTTGTGGAGGGGCTAATTTAATTTGTACCTTCCAATGAGGGGTAAATATGTTTGAACTGTCTGAGTGAGCAGTGTGTACCCGACTCCCGTTCTCACGGGAAACTGGCGCGCGGCAGGATATTGTGCAGCGTTGCATTGCTAGTTCAGTTCAAAAAAGCTAATTTGATTATTTCCTTTTGCCTTTTTTTCATTCTCTCTTGCTCGCCATTCCGCTCTCTCTCTGTCTCCATCTGTTCCTCTCTTCGGAACTCTGTGCCTCTTTCCTGGCGTACATACACAAACACTAACATAGACACACAACCGCACACCAACTCTTGACATTCCCCTGGGATGACCCCAGTGACCTTTTTCATGTCTGTTCGGAATCTGACGTCAAAGGTCTCGTTGCTAGGAATGAGGGCTTGTTTAGTAACAAATATGACCTCTCTCGCCTTTTCTAGTCTCTGCGGCTATTGAATATATAAATTCTTCCTGTTTTAACTGCTGCATACATAAATGAACTCAATGAGTCAATGAAAGGTTATGAGGACACGAGGCCCATTATCAATATCTGTAAGTCCAGAGGGTTTGATAAGTGCACTCTTCCAGCGATCCAGGGTGTCAGGGTCACACCTAGCATTCGGTGAACCTGCAGCATCCAGGGCTGACCTCTCGGCTTGGCCTGACCTCTATAGACCCAGCTGATTCTTATTACTCCTCTGGGATCCCGGACCAGCAGCACCAAGCTCTAAGTTTGACATCCCATGCAGAGAAACACTATAAAGAGCAATAGCAGCAATACAGCATCCTCCTAACAGAGGTGTGCTGGACAAAATGGAGAGTTCAGCACATTGTCCATCTGCCATCTGTTCCAGCCAGTGACCTTTTAATGCATGCCTGATCTATATTTAATTAAAAGTCCAGATTGTATCTCCTTTTGATGTAGAGTGGCCCCAATAATAATTTGGATGATTAAAAATGCATGGATTTCTTATATATATATTGTGTATATGTCACACAGTATCAATCCAAATGGCAGTTATTTTAAGGAAAGAGTGCACAAACACACTGTTCAAGCAAGTTATTTTATTAACAGGTTAATTTTAAATGATAAAACAATATAATGTTTAAACATATAATATTAGTTCATAGTTAATGAGATGAACTATGTGGTTACTCTGCTAGGACAACTGTGTGAACTTGAGGAGACCTGACTTCATACATTAACAAAAAAAAAAATCATCTTGAGACCAGCTCGATCAAATTCTTAAAAAAAAAAATGGTTCAGAAAAGTGTTAACTTTATAACATCATTTCACTGCACTGCACTTAAGCACCCAAAAGTGCCCAGATGCCTTTTGGGGGGTCACTGTCCTATGCACTTCTTTTAAACATTTAACTTACATAAAGTACTAACCAACACAAAGGGTGATGTTCCACTTGTCAAGCTCAAGTTGAAGATTATTGTAGCATGCGAGTTCTCTAAAATGAGTCCTCCCTCTCTCGCTCTCTCTCTACACTGACCCAGTGTCTGACCAGTCTGGTACTCTGACCTGCAGCTGTGTTTACAGTCAACACAGCACCATGTTAGGACAGCTGGGAGAACAAGAGAGGCAGCCTCCATGCAGCCCAGCACTCACCAGATTACACACACAAACGACGACAAAGTAAGAAACGTACAAACAGGATGTATGCGATAATTACTTCACAGATGCACATTTCAATACGAATGCATGATTGCCAATACATTTGGCACTAAAACCAAAACATATTGAATCAACTTTACAGCCCTCAACCGCAGTTTCCTGCGACACCATGTTTGAGTAAATGAGGAAGCATTTCTAGATCCATTGGCATGTTCTTCTAGTGTCATTGTATCATTCATTACTGTCACCTCTTTGCGTGAGGTTGTGTGACTTTGTGTGTGTATGTGTGTATAGGACATACACAAGGCCAAAACAACATCCGTCTGTTGCATTGTCAATGACACCAAGGAGAATAACAGACTTACAGACCCCTCTTTCCCTTCGATGCATCAAGTTTCACACACAAACACAAATAGTCTCTCTCAGTTCATCTTGTTCTCTCAGCCACCCCGGGGGTATCCTTCATGGGAGCCTGCAAACCCCAGCATATTTGTGGGCAGCCTCCTAGTGTGAAGCCTTTATTTAGGTGCATGGAAACTTTACTTATCTTAGGAGACAGATTTATCAGATATCAAAGTACACCAACTTTATTTTCCATCTCCTGACATCCTAATAGTTAATTAAAAGTACATGTATCTCTATTACTTGTCCACATTTTTTGTTACGGTACGTCATAATGCAACAAAACAGAGATTTCAGACCTCTTTTTGGGTTAACATTGGAAGGAGTCAGTCAGTGTAGAGGCTACAATACTGATAGAGGTATTGACAGTTCCTCATTGTTATTGACACGGCCAGCATACGTCAAGGGCGTTAACGTAAGTGGCTATTGACATCCCACTTTGGCCACTGATGTCCCAGTCTCACTTGCTAAGTGCTTTACTATCATGTCCATTTCCGTGCTAATGTGAAGTTTCTCTCAATATCTTTGACTTATAGTGAGCCATATTAATGCTGTCCAGTGGGTAGAGTGGAAGGACATGGCAAAAACTATGACTAAATCTGGAGTTGTGGTGGATATTCATGGAAAACAATGACTGACTCAAAATTAGGAGCCAAGCGAGAACATAGAAATAACAATCCATGTACCTCAAAATCCCACAGGACTGAGATGATTGGAGAGGGCAAAGAGAAGGGCAGAAATAGTCATATTTCTGGGTTTGGGATACTTGATGAGACTTAGAGAGCTCATTTGTGGTTATTACCAGCAAAAGCATTTCTGTTGTATAAATAAAGTATTGGTCAATGGACATGACATTTTTTTTCTGGTTGATAAAAAAAAAAAAGATCAAAATATTGAGAAAATCGCCTTTAAAGTTGTCTTAATAAAGTTCTTAACAATGCTTATTACTAATCAAAAATTAAGTTGTGATATATTTACAGTAGGACATTTACAAAATATCTTCATGGAACATGATCTTTACTTAATATCCAAATGATGTTTGGCATAAAAGAAAAATTGATAATTGACACACGATTGACACACACACACACACACAAACACAGGATATATAAACCTGTACACACACACATACACACACACACACACACACACACACACACACATAGATAGATAGATCATGGCATTATGATATGAAATTCACATGGTTCACATTATAATATTCATGATATATTAATATTTGTATAATAATAATAATAATATATATAAAAAAAATGTACTTTTTAAAATGTATTTTAAAATGTTTTTGAAAAGAAAGTTAAGAAAAAGTAATAAAAAAAAATAAAGATAAACATTTAATTGACGGTGACATTTCGATTGAAATTCATTAAACTCTCTTGAAAATGTTGTAAGTGTTAATTGTTGTTAATGTTGTTTCTCAAAATCTGATGAAACCAACATTAAAACCAGTTTTAAGCTACATTTAAAAAATATAATTTTCTTGACTTGGAAGAGAGATAAACAAAAAGGCTGCGAGGAAGCATATTTATCACAGTCAATAATGTCATAATGTGTCATCTGAAAGCTTTGAAAAACACACTAACAGTGCCACAACAGAGAATCATCAGCCGGGCCATTCCATGCATTTCTTCCAACAAGCGCCATGAATGAGAGCACTTATAATGGAAATCAGCAGGCAAGTTCACGGAACTTAAACAATCAGCAGTGTTTAATGATTAATAACCCAGTCAAGTAGAAAAATGAAATCCGTATCAAACTGCTAAAATGGACCCCGTTGTGACACAAGTGGGCTTGTTTGGAGTTCAGAGAGAGCTTGACATGAAGTCAAATCAGAAGTGTCGGGGTAAAAGAGAGAGAACTACTCCATCTGTTAGGGTACTCATATTCAATAGACCCTTCACTAAATAGAAACCAAAAATAATCCTCCAGAATTTTCTTGTTGAACATTGGAAAATGTTGTTTGGAGGGGAAGGACGATGATGGGTCACGAAGACCAAGCAGCTGCTCTGGTGACATTGAGGAAGCACCGTTGACGTACGTGAGAATCTGCTGGGTAGTCAGGAAAACTGATGAGGGATTATGAAACAGCGGTAGAAGTCACCCATCACTCTCCTCCTGCTCAGGACGTGTCAATACACAGCCAGGCCACAGAGGAAGGGAGAAAAATATAAGGCAGAGTCTTGATACCCCCAATTGGCATTATAGAGTTTACAAAAGCCAAAACCCAATGATGGAAGCTTTAGTTCTTCCAGGCACTGGGGGAAAACTCTGTTTTTGTTCCTTTCAGCATCATTTTAGCAGGAGCTTGACATGTTTAACATGATCCATTCCAGGTAGAAGTACAGAGCTGACGATGAGTTCACACCACCTGCTCTTGACCTTTTCTCCGAGATATGAAGCCGTGTTCTATTTTTACACAGACAAATCCTGCTCTGGGTGACAGCTCCAGCCTAGACTCCCCTCTCCGCAGGAATGCTATCCATAATCACCAGAAACTGAGGGATAGAGAGAGAGCGATGGAAAGAAAGATGGGAAAAGAGGAGCTCGAGAGAGCACTCTAGGAATGATGGAATATCAATATGGCAGAATGAGACTTTCACACACGAACATGAACACAGGGCTCCTTCCTTTCACTGAATCTGATGCATTGCGCACAGAGAAACGTTGCAGCTCTGCTTCGCAACCTAGAGAGCTGCCTGCTGACTGCTGCCTACATAGGCTGCATTATAACTGTCAAGGAACCGCATAAGCGACTGATTTGGAACACTCAGCACCAGGAACTACATGTGCAATACTCGCCGCTGGTTTCAGTACAGCTTTCCATTAGCATGTTGCTAAGCTAATGATGTAGGCTATTATGGGATTTTCTTTTCTGTAAACGATATATGCAACCATGTCTTAGAATTGGCTAAAAACAAGGCATCTATCTTAGGAGGTAGAAACAGCTCTCTAAGTGTGTCTAACTAGAAATATTCTGGCTAATTTAATGATGCTTTCCAATAAGAGTGTACTCTCAGCTGTAATTAACACATTTTACCATATTTAAATAAATTCAACAGATTTCCCCCAAATGCATTGTGAGAAATGCAAAAAAAAAAAAAAAGATTCCACCTGATGCTGCTCATTCCTAAAATGTTCATAATGAAATCATAGAGACAAGGTTATTTAACAATATTAAGCATAATGACAAAGTCATTTGTGCTGATGATAGATATAATGCAAGCCATGGGCCATCAAACCCCTAATTTTACATAGACATGTTTTATATTCTCCATTACTCTGACTTTAAAAGCTTTTCCAGTGACCAAGAACCTTTAACATTTATTTCTGGCCCCTTTGTCCTGCCCTTGTTTCTTTTTACATGTTTATTTAGATCTAAAAAGTGGTATATTCTTGACAACATCAAGAGTAACTCCCAGTGTTGGGGAGTAACTAGTTACTGTCAGAGCTATGCAAAGATTTGATTTCAAAAACAGTATGATAGATATTAAACTTAGGGCTGCACAATTAATCAAATTTCTAATAGCGATTACAATTATGGATGCCACAATTACGTAATCATTCAAAGTGGCACTTAATCGTTCAAAGTCCACTTATGTTATTCTGCACGCTTAAGATATGTTTTTTTCTTTCTACATGTTATCTTAAGGGTTTTCCATTGTTTTAGTTTTAGTATAACACTATAATACCATTCATATTTTTACTTTTTTTATCATTTAAAGAAGAAACCAATCCGATGTATATTTGACAATTGAGGCTTAATACTATAGAAAAGCACTAAAGGTTTTTCAGTTAGAGTGTTTTCAGCTTGTTTATTTTCATATAAAAATACAGCATGCAGTTGCATCAAACAATGGTATAAACATCATTCAATATAAATTGTGATAATCGTAATTAATAATCGCAATTACTATTTTAAGGGAATAATCGACAATTTTGATTTTTGTCATAATCTTGCAGCCCTAATTAAACTATTTATTCTTATGATTTTAAATCTGTATTTAACTTAAGTCTCAAAGCAAAAGTCTGATTTTGTGGTGGCTGTGCTTTAAAATAAAATGATTATAATCTTAATTCAAGTGATGAAGGATTTTGAAAGTCTGACAGAAAATCAATGTAGAGTACCACTGTAAAGTTAACCCTGCCTGGTTTAAATGTTTGAAACAGTTGAAAACATTTCTTAGAAATGTAGAAAAGCATAAAATGGAATTAGTCACATTACTTTAATAAAGTAATTGTAATAGTTACAGTACTTATTACATTTTAAATTGGGTAACTTTTAATTTGTAACTTATTACATTTCCAAAGTAACCTTCCCAACACTGGCAACACCAAAAATGCCACTTTAACAACTAAGTAGCAACTCAGCAATTTATTCAGAAACAAGCAGCTATACAAAAAATGCATTATACTATACTTAATTTAACTGGGATTTACAGTATATGTCATCAATGGCGTTTTATACGACATATTTCTTTAATAGTAACAGCTGACTGTACCAGGTCAGGTCACATTTTCAAACAGACTCGGGTACGTTTGGAAGACCAACCGTCACACCAACCAAATTAACTAAACTCAAACGGACGTGAGTCCACACCAAAAGCTCTAGTTTGAAAGCACCCTTCCATTAACACGCCACTTCCCAATAGATTTTGTTTTTTGTTGCTTCCCATCTCAGAGCTGAAGCAGGTATTAAAAGTTGCCTGTTCCTCCAAAGAAAGTCCTCCTCCCTGAGAGCCAGGCAGATTATTTAAAGACTGATTGAGACGCCAACGTCAGCCGGATTGCCAGCGCGGAGGCAATCAGGAGGCAGATAAGGACCTGTTACCTGAAGTGGGATTCTCAACCTGCATCGTCAGAGAATCCATCCTGTGCAGACTGATAACGGCTGGCTTTTAATGACCACTGAAAAGCTGGCAGGAGACGGACACGAAATGTATAGAGGCTGTTATCCGCATCACTGTTAGAGGCTAAGGGAAGTGTGAGGTTAGGCTAACCATCCCAATCCAGCATTTCTGTGTAGAAATAAGGACATACTCATGTTTATGCCTACAATCTATACACACGCAAACAAATACACACAAAACCCTTACAATATGAACTCAGTCAGTATATCTATACTAGAAAACCTGTGAACACCAATGCTACATGCACCACACAATTGACACATACACACAACATTAACTGATTGAACTTTAGTGATCAGTAACAGTGTTGGGGATAACGTGTTACAAGCAACATGTGACAGGTAACTGTTTTTTTTTTCAATTAATGAAGTAATGCATTTTCAATTTCAAGAGAAACAGTGCTATATTTAATATAAGCAAGCATTGTAACATGGGTAAGCATAATGGGTATTGTAGTTCTTGATGGCATATCATATGCTGCCTTCAAGCTGGGAAACTTGTAACTCCGAGTTGGGCTTTTCGCTTTGATATTTCAGGCACAACATAAGTATAACAAGGAAACATAATATGTAAGTAGCCAAACAAAATAATTGGTAACACTTCAGTTTAGGGACCAATTCTCACTATTACACTCTAAAAAATACTTGGTTAAAAAGAACCATTTTCTGGTTTATTTGACCCAACATGCTGGGTTGTTTTATTTAACTCAACTATTGTTCAGAAATTACTATATTGCTTGCTTAAAATGGGTTGAAAATTAGAAATTACACACAGTATTACTAGAGGCAGCAGCAATAATCAAAATGTGAACATATATTAATAAGCAATGGACAATGGACCCATGGACAAAAATAAATTGAGTTTATTTTTGTGGATACAGCATAGTTTACAATATTACATTTAAACTCGTTTAACAAGCATTTTAGAAATAAAAATGTAACATTTAAAAGTAACATTTTAATTCAACTGTATTTAACCATTCTCTGTTATCCCTTTTCATCGAAATAGTGCCAATTCTTGTGCCGGTGTGTCGCCGAAATCTGAGTGAAATCTGAGCCCGGCTGCTGTATGATGGAGGAACTGGCACTCGTAGCTGAAAGATGCCGTGACTGCTTATCTTACTAACTATTAAGTCGTAGTTAATAGTGAGAACTGGTCCCCAAACTAGTGACCAAAGAAGAATATGGTTAACAATTAACTCAAGTAAACTATATCTTAATTCAAAATTATTAAAATGATTCATTTTTATCCCTTATTTATGGACAGTATTAAAATTAATGTTTGTGATACATAAAGCAAACTGTCAAAGTAGAGTAATTAACTTTACACTTGTCTATCAGCTGTTCCATACATCAGACCTTTATAATGATAGAAATTAAAACATTAAAATAACTTACAAATAATTCATTAAAATTAACTAGACTTGCTTTTCGCTCACTGATCTTTACATATAGATATATTATCCATGCTATCAGTTTACACAGTTTTTCAAATCAACATGTCCCTTCCATCAACCTAAGTCGGCAATTCATGCATTGTCTAGAACTTTGAGTTTCCCACACATAAACAAAACTTTACCTGCTCACTGGTGCTTGGAACTTGTAATTGCAGTATTTTTGTCGCCACTTGAAGGGCACAATACTTAGAGACATAGAGAGTGTCCAGAGTTATGCCAGTTCACTGCAGTAATTGAGATTCCCTTTCAAGGGAACTTCTGCTGGGTTCAGCCCAGGAAGAGCAGGAAATGTCTGAGGAGGGTCGAAGAAGCTGAGGCTGAGCCTTCCCAATCCTCCTGGCCTGCGTATGATGAGCTTTGAGATCGAGAAGGAATGGAAGAGGCCGTTTTCCTCACACATCCATTGATTCCAGCATACGAGTTATGTCAACATCGAGGCGATGTGCGAAAACGGCTATGAGAAGATGGCCCCTGTAGAAGAGACGCTGGTCAGCTATCTCTCTATGGGTGAGACGTCTTCTCTTAAAACTCCCCAGCAGGTCAGGCTGTCGCTTTGTTGCACACGATGGCGGTGCTCCAGGCATATCAGGCTGACCTGCTGAAAGACCTGGATATGAGGTGCGCCGCACCACGGATCTCGCTCTCCGTGCTACTAAGCAGTCCGCCTCTGCTATGGGCAGATCCATGGCGGCTATGGTATTGACGGAGAGACATCTGTGGGTGAACCTGGCAGATATCGGGAAGGAAGAGAGGGGTTTTCTTCTTGATGCTCCGGTTTCGCCTTCCGATCTTTTTGGTACCTCCGTTGAGACAGTGGTCGAGAAGTTCAGGGAGGCGAAGGCGCGCTCAGCGACCTTCAAATCCTTCATTCCACGAAGGTCCAGGTCTGAGCCCGAGCAACCCAGGGGTCCTGGCCCGTCTCGGTTCGAGGATCAGAGACGGGCACAGAAGGCTAGCGTCGTGGCTTGCGCTCCTCCCCCACCTGCGGGTAGGGGTAGGAGGAATCGCGGGTCAAAGGGAGGTAGGCAAGACCTAAGGGATGTGATCCAGACAAGGCGTCAGCGCTTTCGCCTGGATCAGAGTGATACTTGAGCATCCACTCATTACTGATGGTCCGGACTAGAGGCTTCTTCGGACGGGGCTCCGGCACGGGAACCATGGTGGGTGAGTACGAGTACTTGCCTCTCCCGTTTGGCTCAGTACTTCCGGGTATCTGTGAACAGATGCTTGGAAAACTCTTAAATCCATACTATGGTAAGTGCACACGTTAAGCTTTGCGCACTTTCTAAAATCCACATAGTGGTAAGTGCACACCTTAAGCTTTGCGCACGTTATAAAATCCACATAGTGGTAAGTGTGCACGTTATGCTTTGCGCACTTTCTAAAATCCACATAGTGGTAAGTGTGCACGTTAAGCTTTGCGCACTTTCTAAAATCCACATAGTGGTAAGTGCACACCTTAAGCTTTGCGCACGTTATAAAATCCACATAGTGGTAAGTGTGCACGTTATGCTTTGC
>NW_015546072.1:295195-305778 GCF_001515605.1 Sinocyclocheilus anshuiensis | reverse complement strand
TCTCACGTGAGAGTTGAGTTCTCTGTTTTCCCAGAGCACCTGGAACCAGCAGCATCAGGTGAACTAGGCTCTTCCTCTGCCTCTCTGATGCGTTTTTTGGCTAGCTTGCAGTACGCTTACCCTTCTGATTTCTAAACGATCGTGCTGTAGGTCGAGCCCCCTCTCGTTGAGAGCTGGGTGTTGTGATTTAGATCGAGTTGATGACTTCTCAAACATAGTGTTTTGGGATGCACCATTTCCATCTATGGGCTGCTCTTTTAGAGTACCACGAGGGCCCCTTATAACATTTTTTAAATCCATGTTATGGTAAGTTTGCACGTAAGTCTTTGTACACTTTTTAAAGTGTCTGTTGAGACAGTTCCTTCAGCATATGCAGAGCATGCGGTAGGTAGACCCTGTGTGATAGGCCAAGACTTAGTATGATTCTATGCTCTTGGTCATATGCCCTTAAAGGAATCTATTCCTGATTCCAAGCCTTGAGCTCTGCCATGCTTCGGACGCAAGCTTCAGACGAAGAAGTGGATGATGTGTTCTCTCGGCATCTATTTATACTATAGTCGCACCGGTAGTGACGTCATGGCTGTCGCCGGCCAACGTGTTGTTGGTGTTTTTTCAATGTATGCTTCAGACACGGGTCACGATGAGGCGTTCCCCATAGCGACCCCTAGAGGACGCAGTGTCTCATTCCCTACTCAGGGAACCATGGTTACATAAGTAACCTGAGACTTTTTTGTGTAAGCACACTTTTTGCACCGTTTCTTGTCATAGCTTATATTATTCCATGCATACTCAGGGGACTCCGGTTAAGAAGAACTTATATAAAAAAAGGCAAGCTAAGCAGATCTCTTTTACTCTGGATGAGATAGATGTAGCTAAATTTGAGAAAAATTAATGCAGAATTAACTTAATGCATTACTCTACATAAAATGTGCCAATCCAACATAATTAGTTACTTTTTTATCGTATAATGCAATAGTGTAACGTTACTTTTAAAATCATCGTTCCCCAACACTGATCCTTAAACAAAAACACACATTCTCCCACATAACCCTTTAAAGCTCTTCATAGCATAGGTAGGCCCTTCTCGTGCCTGCTCGACTCCTCTCCTGGCAGATCTCAATTAGCCAGGATTCTCCTCGAGGGCAAAAATGTGTTTCTGTCAGATACGTGGGATTCATTTGACTCTAATGTAATTACTGCAGAGGGGCAAAGCTCTCCATGCCCTCGTTTGGAGAAGATTATGGGCGCTCTCTCGCCCACAAGATGCTCTCACCTTTGGCACCTTCCTCTAAAACCAGCCTAAGCACCCTCATCCAGTAATATTGCACTCCATTTGTTTGTTTTCCCTACGCCCCCTTTCTACTGAACCAGTCAGGCTGGAGGGTTTGTGGGTGGGGGACTGATTGTTCTAATGTTCGGGGCCAGTGACACTGGCGAAGAGAGCCAATAGAGCAAACCTGCGTAGGACACCACCCCCTCATTGACCCCCCCACTTATGGTAGCCGAGGTGTTACACTTGTACAAACACGGCCCCTGGTATGGAGTGTCACACACTTTGCCAAGGGGGGATGAAGGGTGGGTGGGGGTGTGGGGTGCGGGGGCATCTGCTTCCTTGGCAAGCAGCAACCAGATTATACATCTGGTCCCTACTTGCCAAGAGGGAATCTATCACATTCCTAGCACTTCTTCTATCTCGCTCTATCCCCCTTTCGTCGTCCTTTCCTTTCGTTCTCTACTGTCTTTCTTTAGCCTGCTCACCCCATCCTTTTCGTTTTTGTGATACAGTATGTGGTTTTGACATCAAAGTGGCAGAGAATATTAATCCTGGCTGAACTATCTGCTCAGAGCGCAGGGATCAAGCCAGGGCTAAGATCACGCTTTGTTCCCCTCAGGAAGAGAGGGGAAAAATGAGAGAGCCAGAAATATCCACAGAGACGGTGGGTGGGAGAGTTGACTGAAGATGATGTCTCATCTAATAGGGAAAAAAAATGTCTCTAAACAATGTCTTCCTTCTTCGTCAAAAGTAAAAGAACACAATCATCAGATTATAACCTTTACATTATGGTGCTTTGCTCAATTTGCCAGACATTATTAGAAGTATAGTTTTTAATAAGTTTGTATTTCCTGAGGTCTCATAGTGCTCATGAAAGAAAGAAAGAACAAAAATAAATATTTCTATTCAGCAAAATTCATTAAATTGATCAAAACTTACAGTAAAGACGTGTATAATGTTACAAGAACAAATATTACTATAAAATAAATGTATTATTATAAAATAAATATTAATATAAAGAATCCTGAAAAAGAAAAACAAACGGAGCACAATTGTTTTCAATATGTTTCTTAAGCAGCAAATCAGCTTATTAGAATGATTGCTGAAGGATCATGTTACACTGACTTGGACCCCACTGTATGGATAAAAACATATTTTTCAAATGATCTTCTTTTGTGTTCCACAATAGAAAATCAGTCATTCAGGTTTGGAACAATTTGAGGATGAGGGATGGGTGGACTATTCAGTAGGCTATAACTACTCAGTTCACTATTAAAGGGTTAGTTCACCCAAAAATGAAACTTCTGTCATTAATTACTCACCCTCATGTTGTTCCAAACCCGTAAGACCTTTGTTCATCTTCGGAACACAAATTAAGATATTTTAGATGAAATCCGAGAGCTTTCTGACCCTCCACAGACAGCAATGTAACTACCACATTCAAGGCCCAGAAAGGTAGTAAGGACATTGGTAAAATCGTCCATGAACGCACATCGAAGACTGACAGGGAAAAAGGCTAAAATGTACATCTTTGTAGCTTATTTACCCCCAAGTGGTAGATATTAGTACCTTAAATATACATATTAGTACTTTGAAAGTACATATAAGTACCTAAAGTGTACATATTAGTACCTTTTGAAAAGGTACCACCCAGTGACAATTCTGTACCTTATGTATGTATGTATGCATGTATGTATTCAATGTCCATCTCTGGCAAAGGGTTGATATACTGTACAATGAGTGTTCTGAGAACAACTTTTAGCTAAAGTTTGTCAGGTTAGTGCCATCAAATTTTTGAAAGCACAAAAAAGCAACTTGAACTGTGATAGGTTGCTTTAAATGTCAGTCAAACGGTCTTTGCTGGTGGGCAGTTCTTGGCCAGAATAAGCTTCAGTGCGAACTGTAATTTATGCTGCATGTCAAAGACTAGGTGCTGAACTATCAAGAACGTGATAATTTGAGGTGATCTTGACAAGCCTGTCTGGGAGGTTTAGAGAAACTATAGTTGTAATTATGAAAACAAATAGAGTTAAGTGACTCGGTGTGAAAGTAAACAAAATTAGCCGACTACTCAAAGAGTGACAAGTAAACCGAGACTGCCGTTTACATGTTCTGGTGCCAGAAACAGTGCAGGGGATTAAACAATCCAGATAGCAGCAAGCAAATCCTCTGACAAAATATTACACAGAGTCAACAAGAGAATACAGACAGAGAGGTGAAACGTGACATTTTAATGCTGTGAGAGTTTGTGTTTGCTGATGAGTTCATGCAGGCATGGTGTGCAGAAGTGTTGATAGTGAGAGTGTTTATAACAGCTTGCCAATCATCTGTTTGTACCTGCATCTGTTCCTTTATGAGGTCTTCATTATTAAATACCATGAATACTATGAAAGTCAATAGGGACCACTGACTGTTTAGTTACCATCATTATTTATCACCTCAAAGCAGCGAGGAACTTGATATCTTTAGTGGTAGCTTAATTTATTGTTTCTGTTAACTTCACCTAAGCTAAAAATGCATGCCAATATGTATAATACAACAAAAAACAACAACAAAAAGATTAGTAATTCAATTAAATGAAGAATCATAAATTATTCATATTAGGATATTATGATCCATTGTGTTTGTAAATGGCCCGTACATTGGTGCATGGCACATATTTTCCAAATGAAAATCTGTTCATGAGTAATGAAAAGTTTGAAAAAGGCGATAATTTAACAACATTTTTATTTATTGTTCAAATCACACACATATACTTAATTATACCTCCTGTGGTTATTAACATCTTCTGAACCAGCTCCTGATCATTTGTTAAAAAATAAGTGCATATTAGTATAAGCAAGGAAAAGTAAATCAAAGCAAAACACAGACGTGATGACAAAGTAAGACCCCACCCTGTGGACAACCATGCTAGACCTGCTGCTGCTGTCAGTTAGTGTGTTTTTTATAAAACCACAGTTTTCTCTGACACAAATTAATAACAAAGTATACTCTTTCTCTTTCTGTCTTTAAAAAACAAATAACTTTCCTAAAATCACACCATTGTTTGAAGTAATAATCTAATGCTGTGCTATTCTGGTCTGAATGAAGTCACTTTGATTACACTTTTCATGTGAATTAACCTTAGTATTACTTCATTACAGTTGTCTCTATATATTAGGTTGAAAAAAGACAGTATATTAGCATCACATATGAACATTTAAGCATTTAAGGCTAGTAATGAATCAAGTCCCAGAGCTTCTTTATCAAAAACTCACGTTTCTCAGTATTGTAAAATAAAAAAAAAAAGTGGAAAATGTTTGTTATTGAGGAAACTAAATGACTAAATGACTCCAACTGATTTAGGTATCTTAATTAGACATCTGCAGAAGAGTTTATTAAATGCTCTGAATGACTGTTGAAGAGAGGAATTTCACTTCCTTATGGGCAGGATGTGAAATACAAGGAAATAGAAGAATCAATAACCATTTGCTAACTTAATGCAAATACTGGTAAATTATAAATTAAATAATTAAATAAATTATTTCAAAGAAACACCAATTATAATATTATGTTAAACTCCCTTCCCATATAACACAAATCACACACAAAGATAGGCATGTAAGTTATATACACAATATTTTATATTAAAGAATGTATAAAGTAATGTTAGAGGGAATGTCTCTTCTACACAGTGAGAGTGTGCAGGGGTTTTATCATTCAACACTGATGGCTATTCCAGCAGCATCTGACAGGCCTGACTGTGCATGCTGTGCACTTATTCCAATCACTGAACCAGAGTCCAGCGAACACAGACCATAGAGACAGTCCGTTCAAACCCAACATCATCAGGTCAATGTAAAACTGCAAATGATTATTTGTGTGCACAAATACACAAACATTTGATCCACCATCTGAAAAGTCAAACTCACCAGCTGGAGGCGTGGCCTAGTGGTTATTTCATGTGTCCAAGATATGTTGAGCTGTACTGTAGTACTCAGATGGGAGATTCAGGATCACTTCCAACACATTGTCTTCCAATCCTGTTTCTTCTCTTTTTTCCTTATCCTCCCATATTTATGTCTCCAATACAAGTGGAAAAATAACTGATTAACTAAACAAATACACAGTAAAATGATTCAAAATTGTGAATAAAACATTAGAAAATTATATAGATTTTTTTTTCTACTTTAAAATGTCATAATCAATTCAATGGTACTTTCTATTTCTTTGGAATTGTGAAATTTGCTATATTTCTGAGTGAAAATTGTTTCTATACATTTTTTTTTTCAGTGTAAAAAATATTATTGGAGTACATTTTATGAGAAAATACTATTTCAGTATTTCTACTGTAAAATGTCATGTTTAAATATTTTACTTGCCCCTTCTTTGTAATAATTTGTGAAATGTACTAGCAATTTCTGAATGTATTTTTTGTGTTAATTAATAATTTGAATGAATTTATTATAATTTATTAACACAGATAAAGTAATTTATAATGTTAGCCATAACATCAAGATTATCAGCATCAGCCAGATTTAGTAGTATTGCAAATAAGTAAACAAACAAACGAACAAATAAACAAACAAACAAACAAACAAACAAATAAATAAATAAAGTTTAAATAGATGAGGAAATAAGATGCTTTAATTATAAATAAAATAAAATAAAAACCAGCCCATCTCCTCATAGTGAACTGATACTAAGGGCAAATACAATAAAAACAAAAGTTCATCACTTCCCTGTATTACCTATCATCACCTATTCTATTATAACCAAGAGCACAAGCATTACATGTGGCACGCTTTATGAAAAACGGTATTATGGGAATTCGGTCAATAGGGAAAAACACAAGCAGAGAATGTTTTAATGTAGTGACGAGCTGTAAATTTCAGCCTGAGTCATGAGTAATGGACTGGGCTCACGAGTGCATGGTTAATATGGCCATATCAAATGCATGGGAATACACTCCTACTGTGAAATGGGACACAACAGGAAATAGCTCAATGTTTTTTCCTGGGCGAGAGGGGCCAATAACTGTCACTTTAGTTTAGATGGCTCGAGCCCAGTGGTCCAATGTCTGTTTAACAGCTTGGGGTTGGAAACTTCTGCAATTAAAGAGTCCGAGTGCTCAAGGAGATGCACTTCCCAGACCCTTTCTCTGACTGAAAGCACATTAGGACACCTGTGCATTTAAGTGTGTGGTTTTAAGCCGTACCGCAGTCTGCATCTCATCTGTCCTGGCTGTCTGAAGGAACATGACATTTACAGGCGAGTCCTTTCTGCACTGCTGCATTGTTCAATGCAAGTGAGCCGAGATACACACACTCATATATATACACATACACATGAACTGTCCTTCACTACTCCTTGTATTCTCTCTTCATCCATAAAACTTGAAAATTCTTAGACTTAACGTACAGTAGAGAAGAGGAGACACATAGGAAAACAAACAAGAGGATGAGAAGAGAAGAAAGCTCATAAAGTCACTGTTCTGAGGCCAGCAGCACACACAGCTCACCTGCACAATAAAAAACTGAACCTCATCAGCTCAGAAAGACTTGGAACTACGAGAATCTTTGTTCATAAGACAGCTGAAGGTGGCCAAAGATTAAAAAGAAAAGTAATAATTCAGCTATCTCACACAGAATACAGTATTTATTTCTGTCTTTAAAACACAAATGTATACATACTGTAGATCAGGCAATAAAATGTGTTGGTTCTGTAACTCAAAATTATACACTATACAAATCATAATAATTATACCTATATATACACAATATACAAACTTTAAATTAAATTACATTCAATTAAGGGTAAATGATAAAAGAAATACTAAACCTGCACAGGATTGACTGATTGATTTTTGTTTATTATTATTTATTTATTTTTTATTTTTTGCTTTTAGGGGTGCTTTTAGGGTCTAAGTTTATTCAAAGTTTGATTAACACAATTACACAATATACAAGTTATACTAACTATATGTAGTGCTTTGTTATAGAGAAAATGCACACATACATACAAATAAATGTATGTTTGTGATTAAATGCTTTGGCTTACATGGCTATTTTCATGGTGAAAACCAGGTAAAATTATAAAAGAAGTCAAGATTAATACCTACCTAGGATCTGTTCAAAGTCTGATCAAAAGTCAGCTGAATGAAACAATTTCCTCAAGGAAATAAAACCACAGACACCACAAAGAGTAGATTCTGGCATGAGGTGAAAAAGCATTAAATTGTACACATCAACAAACAGAAATGAACATGTAGACAGACAGATAGAAGGCAATATGTCAGGGTTGGAAACTCGTAATTATGGCAATTCTACCATGACGTGAACACAGTGGACACACAATAACACCCACACATTAAACGTGTTAAACAGAGACAGGATGTAGAAAGAACCATGTTCCTTCAGGACAAGCCCATTTATGGCCTTCAGATCCCCCATGTGCATCCCTCCATGTCCACCACAGGCATCTGAAGAACATAAACTGTGCAAGGGGGATTGTGTGGGATGAACCACTGGCCACAGGCCTCTCCCTAGCTGGGACGCATCCCTCAGCCATCTGCGAGGGAGGTTAAGCAGAACCTCTAGATAAGGGGAGGATGAGACCAGGCAAGCGAAGAAAAAAAGAGACCACCTACCGACTGGGAGAATGACTATGGAAACTCCACCCCATGGCGGGCCAATGCTAGGCCCCCTTCAATGCATAAATAACTCTGACGGGAGCCGTTTATCATCACTTATTGGTGTATGTACATGCTGTGGGTTTGCAGGAACATGATTGGTTGGTGCATTCATCAATCTGATAGAGATCAGTCCCACGTTAGGGAGTATAAATCATTAGTCTGGAGCCTAACACTACTGATAGTGCTTATTGATGGTTTAATCCGACCCACACAAGTTTGCATTCAGGAATCTGTCCCAAATGTTATTATTGCCTAACCTGTCTCTGAATATCACTAACAACTAAAAAAAAGAGCACAAAAGACTTTCATTTTAACTACAGCATTCAATATTCAATCATTTTAGGCTAGTGGTGGTTAAAACCATCACATTAAAGTAACATTATAAAGCAATTATCGCAATGTGTCTGTGTGTCCACAATATGGGACAGGTCAGGATCTGGGAGTAAACAGATGAAAATGATCTGGAATCAAGAGACCCTTCAAAGTAATTTGGTTCGTCGTAAACACCAGACAGTTATATGTTTTGCAGATGAAATTTCAGAATTGTTCAAATGGGCTCGTGAAAACATGTAACTCCACTTGTTTTTGGCTTCATGTAAGTTTGATATTTATATTAATATCATAATATTGTTGTAGGTTTCAGTCATGAAAGAGGTGCAGAATAAATTATATCGTGATAAGACTGGTTTTTACTTGGTATATCATATTTCCAAATAGTGTGTCGAATGCTATTAACATAATATCAATTTGCATGTATATTTATGGATTGCAACTATTTTATTTTTGTGGCTAGGACTGTGATATTGTGGATTAAATAGTTGTTTGGGTAAAACTTTACATTTTGAACTACACATACTATACGTACAATTACTAGAATTATTCACACACAAAACACGGCAAGAAACTATAGCAAAATTTGGCATATACAAATTAATACCTATGGCTCCATGTATCATATTAGTGAGCCGCCTAAAATGTGCAAAGCCTGTAGGAGTGGATTGGAAAACCCTGTTAGAGAGTATATAGTTTATCTCCATCCTATGTGCGATCAAGTTTAAAAAAGGAAGCAAGATTAGGGAGTTGCAAAAAGAATTTGGGAAAGAGGGAAAAAATGTTTGGCTAAAGTGATGAGAAAATAAAAGCAGGATCCCACCCAGACATTTATCAAGCACGTAACTATGCAGATCTAATTCCTCCTCTTATAATGAGCTCTGGCATCCTGGAGCCCAACTTTATAATGCCGTCCGTGATCTGAGGAGTGAGAGTGTATATTTTCTTTCTCACTGCTTTTCTTGGGTGAACTTTCACAGGATGCTTTCAAAAAGCCCAGAGGGTAAATATTCTTCTGAAAAGTAAACAGAATCATAGTGACCTCGCTAAAAGAGCCATGCTGTTGACAAGCCATTCTGTTTCAACTCAGGAGTATACAAGTCTTTACTGATATCAGAACGCCAAAATGGGAGTTTATCAACAGTGGTCAATAAATCTTTAAATCTAAATCTTCGCTTTTACAAAACTGCACTAATTTAAGAAAGTGCAGGCAAAAAGACATAAGACAATATAATTACTCAAAATATCAGCAGAAACTCATCAAATTAAACCGTGCTACACAAAACAATGCAAGACAATATGAGGGCTGTTGATGGATGGGGATCTAATTAACTAACACAAAACACCTGGATACAATCAGGAAGGATCAAGGAGACAAGACAAGAGGAAATAACTTCAAAATAAAAGTCAGAAGAACAGCAGGCACTTCAAATAATCCAGAACTAAATACAGTTTTTCTCAAGTGACGTGAAATTATAAAAATAACAGTCTGAAGGTGGTGAAAAAAAAATTCCTCACAAGCTTATTTAAAGGCCGGATATGAATCAGTTCGGAGGCATCTGTTTTTGGTTTAACACTTGGGTCAAAGGTCAGCAGTCCTTGGCTTGAAGCAAGATTGGTCAGTTCTTCTGACATGCAACATGATAAGCCTCCAAATACTTCAGAGTGACTCCACACGCTCCCACACACCACACATACTCGTATACATGGGAAGTCAAATAGCAAATGTTGCCTACTTAGGACAGGGACAAGATGGCTTGACTGTACCTCTGACCTTGTCTGACACTAAGGGTGGGTTGCACCAATAAGGATTAATCTAACATCTAGATTAAATCAAGGTTTATCTAATAACTCTGTTGCACCAAACTTTAAACCTTGTTTAAAAAATAAACAGGTTTACATTTAAAGCATGATCCTGGATTTAAAGTTTCAATTATGTGGCTGATTGAACAAAGACAGAAACAGCAGGTGTGTCGTCAGGTCTCAGAGAGGTGTTTATTATAAATAAAAATGAAAATTAAAGCGCACTGAGCCAGCAGATTTTGAGGGTCGTTGCAGCCCATAGTAAACTTGCGTCTGCTATCGAGTCCGGTATGTGAATCCATCACTTATCTCGGTGCATCTCGCCTTACGACAAAGAAAAGAAGACAGGATCGCGGCCGCGCCTCTCGTTTCTCACGCCTGTTCCACGCGTGCTGTTGAACGGCGATCAAACGGCAAACGGACAGGGCGCCACTGTCACGAGTAGGGATGGGCGATACCACTTATTTTGTTTTCGATACGAGACCAATATTTTTCAAGGGAGTA